>NC_040029.1:13261150-13295557 GCF_000972845.2 Larimichthys crocea | reverse complement strand
TATATATATATACACACATGTGTACAGAGCGGATGGAGGAAGCTTGTAGCTTAGCTCGTAGCTTTACTGTGTCACCATCATGTTTTATTGTCCTGTTCATAAAACAGCTGCAGACTTCTTGGTTACGTCATTTACATTTTTTGTTAAACTCAGAAAACTTCTGTGAAAAAGCCATTTTGAATGAATTCACTTTCCCACGCACGCCCATCGGCTGGTTTGCATATTCTGAGAATGTCTGTGAACCCACAACGAGTAATGGTAAGTTTCTGTCAGCTGTTCATCTATCAACATATCCTCCTCCATCCACCTGTCAGTCTAACATCCACCCTCTCCATCCAGCTGGTAAACCACAGGCTTCCACCAGATGTTCCATCCTAGACGGATCACCACGTTTCGATAGTCCACATGTCTTCCAGTGCGACCTGATGCTGAGCGACATACAACAAAATGTGAGAGTTACCTGACGTAAACTGAAGAATGTCCAGGTCCAATTTGATCATTTTTTAGTTTTGGTGATGATGTTTGAATGTCTTTCTGTCCCAGCTCACCAGCCCGGCTGATTTAGAGTTGCTGGCGACCAGCACTCAGATTCTGACGTCCAAACCTGAAGAGCTGACGGCTGAAAACATCACAGCAGCCGCTCAGATTGCCAACACACTGCTGCTGTCTCCAAACGCCACAGAGGTATGAACTGTCAGGCAAACCGAAGAAGGAGAAGAAGCTCCATAACATCTCCATAAATCAGTATTTCTTCTGATTACATTACTTCTGATCAATCATCAAGCAGACCCAGCAGCAGCTGATCTCACTGCCTAGTCCAGCAGCAGTCAGTCCAGCTCGGCGTCTGTCTTTCAGCCTTTTATTTCACCAAGCTCTCACCAACCACTAAAAGTCAGTCCCACATTTACTCTTGTCCGGCGGCTTCTTGCTCGCTCACTCTCTCCTTTTCTCTTCTTAGCTTCCTCCGTCAGCGTCCTCTTCACTCTCTTCTCCTCTGCCATTATGTCCATGCTGTCACCTCGTTGACCGGGTGTTAATGTTTGCATTGCAGAGCGTCAGAGTGGCAGCGGTCGCTACAGTCAGTCAGCTCCTGAACTCCAGCACTGCAGACAACAGCCAGGAAACCAATGCTACTCTGGGGTAAACAAAGTCTTTAAATCTCCACCAGCTCGTCTACATCTCGTGTCTAACTGGGTAAAAATGAGAGATCGTAGCTCAATAAAGTTTCTAAAAATAAATAAAAATCACAGATGTGACGATGCATCAGGATGAACCTGAAACATTCCAGGACTGTAACTCACCACATTAATGTTGAGTGTTTTATCCTGTAAATGTATGTATTTATATTTTGGATATATTTTGTGTCCAGCCTCACGCTGACCCTGGACCAGCTCTCCATGAACCTCAGCCTCTCTCTCAACACGTCTCAGTCTCAGGTGGTTCAACCGAACCTGGTGGTCCAGTCAGCACAGATCCCTGCAGCAGACACACAGGGAGTCCAGTTCACGTCTCTCTCAGGTCAGTGTATGAAATATGTCTGGACCAGCTTGAATCACATCATCAGGCCACATGTTGAACGGGTCAAAGGTTAACGAACAAACACTGATTTCTTTAAAGAGGTCTTCTGTTCTGCTGCGACAGCTCTGAAACAGTCGACATGATGTCCGGGTTATCAAAGTCCGTAATCCAGCTGCAGCTGGTTTCTGGATACTTGTTCTGTGAAGCCTCTTTATGGTTTTATGATTTAAATACAGCCTGTTATTCATCGTTGCTTCCTGCTCACTGTTTGTTCTTTATTTTATTATCTTCTTCGTGTTTTTTATATTTGTGTTTTCCCACGTTTACGACAGCTGCATCCAGGTGTTTTAAAGGAAACAGGAAGTTTTTGTAATCCGGCTGTTGATTTGAACATGACACCATGACACAACATCACCAATCACTCTGTCTGTGTTTTCAGGACTGTCTGGCAGTTTTGTTGCCGACAGAATTCAGCTGAACACCAACACGTCAACAGTCGTGGTAGAAGACGGGTTCAGAGCCGACACCCTGATTTACGTACGATTCCCACCAGGTGAGTTCAAAAACTCGTACTACTGTACGACATGTTTCAGCTGACAAAAGGACCAGAATCAACAGTTTTGAGTGAACGTCAACACGTAAACTGTTTCTCTCGTGTCAGACGAAGCTGCCGGTGGTCGTCAGACGCCAACGAATGTCTCGCTGGGCTTCGTCCTCTATCAGAACGACCGTTTCTTCAGGTCGGGGCGCTACAAGAAGCAGCAGGCCACCATCAGGGTTCTGTCAGCCAGTGTCAGAGGTCACGAACGCAGCGTGGTGCCGCAACACGTGGAGATGCTGTTCAGACCAAGTGTAAGGAAACCGACACAACCTCTGAAACCAGCAGGAAAACGTATAGTCACATATTGGGTGGTTTTCTTCACAGGTTTGGCTCCACTGTCACTCACATCTGTCCTTCCACAAAACTTCCTGTTTTCATTATTTATGATTCATTTCGACGACATGATAACGCTAACGAGTGTCAGTTATGGTTTGTTTTTATTACGGTGATAAATCTGTTGATTTGTCACGTCGGTGTCAGCTGTGTGCTAACAGAAGTTCTCTCATGACTCTTCTTAATATAATTTACAGACTCAAACTAGAAAAACTTCCTTTAAGAGCCAGGACCGGGATCATGGTGGACAGACTCTGATCGTCAGTTATGTTGGATTGTCTTCTCTCTCAGTGAAGCTTGAGGTTCAGAGCTGTTCTGTGGTTTCAGAAGGTGAACGGGACGACTCTGTTCGACTTCGCCTGTGTCTTCTGGAACTACAGCGAGGGCGACTGGAGCACTGCCGGCTGCTCGAAAGGAAACTCTTCAGATGAACTCCTCAGATGTTTCTGCAACCACACCACCAACTTCGCTGCTCTCTTGGTGAATATACAGTCCAAAATATTAGCCACCACCAAAACCACAATGTTTCCAGTTCTAGTTTACCTTCTTCCAAAAGAACCAAGATAAAATCTCTGCCAAGCCCGATCAACATATTGATGACGTGGTGATTTCAAACCTTTCTGACGGTAGTTCCTAACAATGTTGGCAAACGTTAGCTTGTTCTTCCATCGCAGATTGTTCGTCTAAACTTTGTTTGGCGTGGACGTTTGCTTTGGGTCATTGTCTTGCTGATAACCCAGTGGTGACGTAAAGCTTGACTGGCAGAAGGTTTCTTGACATGTCAAAGTAACTTTCTTCATGATCCCATGCATGTTCATGAACAAGGGTCCCTGTGGCTGACGATGTGTTTCTGTTTCAGTCGTTCAGACAGAATTATAAATATGCCGAAGCCCTCGACTGGATTTCCATCACTGGACTTTCGATCTCAATCCTGGGTTTGGTTTTAACGATCATTCATCACATTAAAGAGAAGTAAGAATTATGTTTGATACAAACACAGAATTTTATTCTATTTTGCACAAATTTACACAGAAACTGTTTAATTTGCTAAGTTAGCATTTAACTCCTAGCCTAGCATTTGCTTAGTGCCTAAATTGCACCAGACTGGGCTGCAAAGTGGCCGCTGGAGTCGATTGATTTTCAAAATAAAACATCCTGTGCAGACTACAGACAAAATGTAGCTACTCCACTTCCAGGCAGAGGAGTCAGAATATTTAAGTTGGATATCATAACAAGTTAACACTTGAGTTTTTTCTTGAATTGTTGACTTCACGTTAAATGAAACTTTCTCTCTCAGCTTTAACAGAAACTCTCGTGAACGTCAGAACAACCAGATCTCACAGATCGCCTTGCTGTGTATCTACATCAGCCTGCTGGCCTTCATCATCACCTTCCTCTCCGGAGTCGGAAACTCCAGCAGACAGAACAACGCTCCAATCGCACTCAGTGCTCAAACCAACTCCATCCCCAACTCCGATGAGCGCGTGGAGCCGGACCACGGCTCGTGCTCGGCGGTGGTGGCTCTGCTTCACTTCCTCCTGTTAGCCACCTTCATGTGGAGCAGTGTGTACGCCACTCAGCTGGTGCTGCTGATCCGGACGATGAGTCGCAGTCTTCCTCCATACTGGACGAAACTGAGCCTCGCCATGGGATGGGGTACGAGACATAAGATATGATATTATATACGGGAACCACACATGTAGAGCAGACATTATTTTAGGGTTCAGACCATCAAAGATAAGTTCAGACATTTTTGTTATCCTACAACAGAGTGAGGCTAGCTGTTTCCCCTTGTTTCCAGTCTTTATGCTAAGCTAAGCTAATCATTCTAACATTCCTGTTTCCTCTCAGGAGTTCCAGCCGTTGTCACGGCGATCACACTGGGAGCCACGTACCGGGTCGACAATCCTCTGGGATATCGACAGGAGGAATTGTGGGTCCATTAATGTCTCTATTGTCTTACATGTTCATCATCTTCATCACCACCTTCATCTTCATCACCACCTTCATCTTCATCACCACCTTCTCTGTTCTTGTTCTTTTGGATCTTCTAGTTGTTGGCTCGCAGCTCTCGATGAGTCCCAACAGTTTCACTTTGGGAAGCCGATGTTTGGAGGTTTCCTGGTCCCAGTCGGTCTCATTCTGATCTACAATGTGATTCTGTTGGTTCTGGTCTCTCTGACGACGTGCAGGACCGACCCGAACCTGAAAAGGTAACAGCTGGAAGATGAGTTGAGAGTTGAGTTAATGAGCTGATGAGTTGAGAAATTCATCAAATAAAGTTGATATGTTTTCTTTCAATTCTTGTCACTGCAGCACCAATCGTTCATCTTTGAGGAAGAAGTTCCTGATCAGTTTCTCTCTGGCGGTCCTCCTCGGTCTGTCCTGGACTCTGGGCTACCTGGTGCTACTCACTACAGGATACACCCACCTGGTCTTCAGCATTGTCTTCTGCCTCTGTACGACCACACAGGTGCGTTTGTTTTACCTCCCAGGTTGGTCCAAACATGAGGTGGAGCTCTTTTGGTTTACCGCAGATCTCTGAGGGTTTGTTTGTTTTTGTGTTTCAGGGCTTTCAGATATTCATCCTGTTCACAGCCAGAACGCCGTCCTTCAGAGCCTCCGTGTCCCGGTCCATGGAATACGTGACGACCATCAGGATCCAGCTCAAAGACCAAACATACAGTCTGACCAAGAACTCGGGTACGAGGAGCGGCTCCGAGGTCTACAGAGATCTGAGACACCAGACCACCTCCGACACCATAACCCTGCAGGAACTCTGAAGACGGCGTGATGGTGGATTTTTCTATGAACACGGATCACACACGTGAAATGCCTGATGTTCTTTCAGAATAAAACATCTAGAAGTCAGAAACTCTCCTGAGAGTTTTGAAAGTAAAACTTGTTGCCGCACCTTCTGACGATGCCTATCCTTCCCGGATGGACCGCAGAGCAGACACTGGATCCACTGCAGGAACTACATTTCCCAGAATCCCTCGGGAGAAGCCTGAAGATGGAAAAGAGAAGAAGAAATTGAAAATCTAATCATTTATGTTGTTTTTGTACAAAGCAGTGACACTGTTTTGCCACCAGGTGGCATCAGGAGTACAGATACACATAAATGTATAAATATATATATTTTTATTTTGTTTTATTTTTTAGAGTGATTCGTTCATTAACTTTAATAACCTCCTTTGTTTTCTGTCATTTGAAATGTTGCACTTTTATTTTTACATCTTTGAGTCAGCTGATATATTTATTGAAGTCTGTATAAACTTTGACTTTTCTTATAAATATTTGTATGTTTTGTTATTTACTTCATGTTCGCCTGAAGCTACAGCAAGCAGCCTGTTAGCTTTAGCTTTAGCACTGATGATAATGCTGCTTACAGACTTTAATGGTCTGTGATTGGTTTAAACTGGTCTTATACTGGTTGTTTGTGAATAGTTGCAGGTTAAACTGGTAACACTGTGACCATGAGTACTGGTTTAACTGGGGCTCAGTTTGATGTGAAGCACATGAGCCACTAGAGGGTGTCCAAACTCCAGACAAAGAACTGAGTACATTTACTCTTTAACCTTTTACTTGTAGAGAAGTATTTCTACATTGCAGTACTGCAGTACAACTCAGTGAACACGCCGAGTCCAAAGAGGATGTTTGATATGTTCACTGTGAGAGAACCACGTCAGTATTTGGAGTTTTTACTTCATATGACAGGTGCCGTCTTTGAGCTAAGCTAACAGATTTGGAATTGGACTTTAACTCTGCAGCTTGTGCGAAGACTGAAAGATCAATAATACTCGATAAATCTTCCACGACTCTCCCTCCAACTGACTTCAGTTATTAAAAGTGTTTCCAGAGTAAAAGACAAGAAAGAATTCAACATGTGGAGGAAAAAAAACGTTTCCATGGAAAAGCAGGCAGCTGTTGGTCTGTCCAGAACTTTAATCAGAGCTGCTTCAGCTGGTCCAGAGTCTGCTGATAAATGACTTTGTGCAGGTTGGAGGATTTTAAACTAAACCTACATGAGATACTGGCTAACAGTGGCTTAGTCACAGCTGGTGCATTTACCGGCGTGGGTGCTGTTGCTTCAGTGGATGGTTGCTTTGGTGTTGAGGGATTGTTTCCAGGTGGTTGCTAAGGACTTTCCAGACCACACCTAAACCTTTAATGGGGCAGTTGCTCGTATCACCAGCTCATCAGAAGCCTCCTCAGTGGTGACTCCCTTCATAACATCGTGCTGTAGGCACCCTTTAGTGCCGGTTGTGGATGTGCAGGGCTACAGTCTCGGCTGTGGAGGTCCTGCAGTATAAACTGAAGTGTGGGGTCACCGACCCAGCAGCAGTATTGGACAAGCTGGGAGATTTGGGTTGGCATCAAAACTGTCTGCTGGTTCTTAAGTAACTCCTGAGGGCCATTATGGGGTTTAATAAGGGGGCGCCGGGGGCGTCAGAGTGGGTTTTAGAGGTTTGCAGTGGTTATGTTGGCTAGTAGGCAGTTATTAGCCTTTTTATTAGGTTGTTCAGACACAACATTTCCAGGTAATGTGGCCTGTTGAATGGCTGCAGTGTTTTTTCGTGCATTAACATGCATTTTTGCAGGTATTTGTGAGCTCTTGACAGTTGTTGAGCATCATAAGCATGGTGTGATGTTTTAGGAGTTAGTTGTGAAGGCATCTTAAGCTGATATATGTTTGCTGGGCTTTCCTGAGAGGTTCCAGGTGAGTTCTTTGGTCCTCACGGTGGTTGATTCTTGCACTAGACGTCAGAGGTTTTACATGTTTCTGGGTGGTTAAAATGGATTTACTGAGGCGCCATAAATCTCTGCTGCTCGGGTCGTTTTGGTCCATTTTTGGTGCTGCGTTCACTTTCCATTTCATCAACAAGTCCAACAGAATCTGTGTTTCTATGGAGGGACTTATTTACCTGGCACCAGCATGGGTCAAGCTGGAGGACTTAATCGATGCTTATGACTAATGTTCAGTGGGAACTCCTCATTCATGGGAAATAAATGCATCATCGACCACAAGTTCTGTTCACTATCAGAACGAACCCAACAAATCCAGCACAGCAGGAATTATGTAAACATTTGGCCCAGATGTGCAGAGTTTGGCTCTTCTCAGTTGCCGTAGCAGCTGTTCAACACCACAGTCATTTTTTTAAAACGAAGCAGCAACAATGGTGTTTTATATCTTTTTTTTCATTTGGCTGCTGTCGTCCTCTTTTTCCGAACTGAGTGGACGGACTGACTCATCCTCCTCTCACCGAGCACTCTGACATCCACTCCAGTCCAACGAATGCAGAGAAAACCTTTTGTAAGCACTGCCGGATTAAAGGAGAGCAGCTGCACGTCACTCATGTCAGAGGCTTCACGTCCACGCCGTGAACACCAAAACAACAAGTGGTAAATCAACAAAACAGGGCTTAAAGGTGCAAACTAGAATCTTGGCTGAATCCACGTCTCTCTCTAACAAGGTTAAAAAGTTCCTCGTTATGTCGCCGACTCCGGTCAGGAAAGAGCAGAGAGAGAATCCACCATCACAAATCAAACACGTCATCCATCAAATGCAAACAGACGACATTACCATGGCAACGGCTCCACTGCATCCAAGAAAGAAGAAGAGGACAGGAAGTCCTCCATGTTCTCGCTGGATTCTAATTATTGCTGCTTAATGAACTTTGTTTTGTAGTAACGGTTCAGGTTTGGGTGTTTCCTGCGTGTTCTCCATCATGACTCATCAGTGAGGCGGGGTCCGACCTCCCGCTGACTCACTGTTTGACTCTCTCAGTCTGTTTGTTGTGGATTCTCAGAACCAGCTGCAGGAGATCCACGACGGACCAGCAGCCCCCAGAACATTTCCCACAGAACACTGAGGAGGACGACCCGGTGGGCCTGTCAGCCAAATGCTAACATGCTAATCCCTAACGACACATGACAACATGGATGCCAAAAAAAGTTCCAGTTAGCTAGTTAGCTAGTGAGTTAGTAAGCGGGTTAGTTAGTTAGATAATCAGTTAGTTAGTTAGTTAGTACTTTAGCATCGATGCCGGTCCTGAGTTTTAAGGGAACATGTATGTTGTCCTCTTCTGTTAATTAGTTAGCATGTAAACGAACACAGATCTCCCTCCTGATGTGAACCCTGTGCTTCAGGGTGGTTTGTTTCCTCTGTGGGGGTGTAGAGGCGGGGCGGGTGGGGACAGTTTGTAGAGTCTGGAGCAGATTAAAGCTCCTCAGATCGGAGATCTGCTCTGACTGGAAGCAGATGTTGGTGAGTGGGGTGGACGGGGTTTTCCTCGTCTGTTTCAGACCAACGTGAAAACAATGTTTCTCTCTGAGCATTTGTTTGTTTGTTTGTCTCTCAACGTTTGTTTGTTTGTCTCTGAACGTTTGTTTGTTTGTCTATGAACGTTTGTTTGTCTCTGAACGTTTGTTTGTCTCTGAACGTTTGTTTGTTTGTCTCTGAACGTTTGTTTGTTTGTCTCTGAACGTTTGTTTGTTTGTCTCTGAACGTTTGTTTGTTTGTCTCTGAACGTTTGTTTGTTTGTCTCTGAACGTTTGTTTGTTTGTCTCTGAACGTTTGTTTGTTTGTCTCTGAACGTTTGTTTGTTTGTCTCTGAACGTTTGTTTGTTTGTCTCTGAACGTTTGTTTGTTTGTCTCTGAACGTTTGTTTGTTTGTCTATGAACGTTTGTTTGTCTCTGAACGTTTGTTTGTTTGTCTCTGAACGTTTGTTTGTTTGTCTCTGAACGTTTGTTTGTTTGTCTATGAACGTTTGTTTGTCTCTGAACGTTTGTTTGTTTGTCTCTGAACGTTTGTTTGTCTCTGAACATTTGTTTGTTTGTCTATGAACGTTTGTTTGTCTCTGAACGTTTGTTTGTTTGTCTCTGAACGTTTGTTTGTCTCTGAACATTTGTTTGTTTGTCTATGAACGTTTGTTTGTCTCTGAACATTTGTTTGTTTGTCTCTGAACGTTTGTTTGTTTGTCTCTGAACGTTTGTTTGTTTGTCTCTGAACGTTTGTTTGTTTGTCTATGAACGTTTGTTTGTCTCTGAACGTTTGTTTGTTTGTCTCTGAACGTTTGTTTGTCTCTGAACATTTGTTTGTTTGTCTATGAACGTTTGTTTGTCTCTGAACATTTGTTTGTTTGTCTCTGAACGTTTGTTTGTTTGTCTCTGAACGTTTGTTTGTTTGTCTCTGAACGTTTGTTTGTTTGTCTATGAACGTTTGTTTGTCTCTGAACGTTTGTTTGTTTGTCTCTGAACGTTTGTTTGTTTGTCTCTGAACGTTTGTTTGTTTGTCTCTGAACGTTTGTTTGTTTGTCTCTGAACGTTTGTTTGTTTGTCTCTGAACGTTTGTTTGTTTGTCTCTGAACGTTTGTTTGTTTGTCTCTGAACGTTTGTTTGTTTGTCTCTGAACGTTTGTTTGTTTGTCTCTGAACGTTTGTTTGTTTGTCTCTGAACGTTTGTTTGTTTGTCTCTGAACGTTTGTTTGTTTGTCTATGAACGTTTGTTTGTTTGTCTATGAACGTTTGTTTGTCTATGAACGTTTGTTTGTTTGTCTCTGAACGTTTGTTTGTCTCTGAACGTTTGTTTGTTTGTCTATGAACGTTTGTTTGTCTCTGAACATTTGTTTGTTTGTCTCTGAACGTTTGTTTGTTTGTCTCTGAACGTTTGTTTGTTTGTCTCTGAACGTTTGTTTGTTTGTCTATGAACGTTTGTTTGTCTATGAACGTTTGTTTGTTTGTCTCTGAACGTTTGTTTGTTTGTCTCTGAACATTTGTTTGTTTGTCTATGAACGTTTGTTTGTTTGTTTGTCTCTGAACATTTGTTTGTTTGTCTCTGAACGTTTGTTTGTTTGTCTATGAACGTTTGTTTGTCTCTGAACATTTGTTTGTTTGTCTCTGAACGTTTGTTTGTTTGTCTCTGAACGTTTGTTTGTTTGTCTCTGAACGTTTGTTTGTTTGTCTATGAACGTTTGTTTGTTTGTCTATGAACGTTTGTTTGTCTCTGAACGTTTGTTTGTTTGTCTCTGAACGTTTGTTTGTTTGTCTCTGAACGTTTGTTTGTTTGTCTCTGAACGTTTGTTTGTTTGTCTCTGAACGTTTGTTTGTTTGTCTCTGAACGTTTGTTTGTTTGTCTCTGAACGTTTGTTTGTTTGTCTCTGAACGTTTGTTTGTTTGTCTCTGAACGTTTGTTTGTTTGTCTCTGAACGTTTGTTTGTTTGTCTCTGAACGTTTGTTTGTTTGTCTCTGAACGTTTGTTTGTTTGTCTCTGAACGTTTGTTTGTCTGTCTCTGAACGTTTGTTTGTTTGTCTCTGAACATTTGTTTGTTTGTCTCTGAACGTTTGTTTGTTTGTCTCTGAACGTTTGTTTGTTTGTCTCTGAACGTTTGTTTGTTTGTCTCTGAACGTTTGTTTGTTTGTCTATGAACGTTTGTTTGTTTGTCTATGAACGTTTGTTTGTCTCTGAACGTTTGTTTGTTTGTCTCTGAACGTTTGTTTGTTTGTCTCTGAACGTTTGTTTGTTTGTCTCTGAACGTTTGTTTGTTTGTCTCTGAACGTTTGTTTGTTTGTCTCTGAACGTTTGTTTGTTTGTCTCTGAACGTTTGTTTGTTTGTCTCTGAACGTTTGTTTGTTTGTCTCTGAACGTTTGTTTGTTTGTCTCTGAACGTTTGTTTGTTTGTCTCTGAACGTTTGTTTGTTTGTCTCTGAACGTTTGTTTGTTTGTCTATGAACGTTTGTTTGTCTATGAACGTTTGTTTGTTTGTTTGTCTCTGAACATTTGTTTGTTTGTCTCTGAACGTTTGTTTGTTTGTCTATGAACGTTTGTTTGTCTCTGAACGTTTGTTTGTTTGTCTATGAACGTTTGTTTGTCTCTGAACGTTTGTTTGTTTGTCTATGAACGTTTGTTTGTTTGTTTGTTTCTCTCTGAACATTTGTTTGTCTGATTCAGTTTCAAGTTTGCAAAGTCTGAAAATAAATGAAGAGCACTGTCATCATTATTCATCACCTCCAGTTTGTCCCTGTGGACGTCCAGATGTTCTGCAGTTAGAAGAAGTGTCTTTATTCTGCGATGTTAAAGATTCATGGAGGTTCTTTCATGCAGGTCATCAGAAATAAAGACGGTGGAGTCCCTCTGATGTTTGTCATCAGATGGGGGTTTTGAAGGATCTTCTGTGAGCTCTGCTTTGGTCTCGTTCAGATGAAAACACCAGCAGATGTCTGTTCGGGGAACACTGATGAGTTTTCAGGCAGATCTCTCCGTCATGTGTTGCAACATTTCCTCTCTGGCTGCTCCAGGTTGTGTTTCCAGTTCCCCCGCTGCCTGTTTACTGCCTCACTGATTAATGACGTGTGTGTTTGTTGGTATGTGGGAATCTTCATACATGTTCCCGTGTGTCCTAACCCAGCTCTCAACTCTCAGCCAATCAGCTCTGTGGCTCAGACCTGCCAGGACCAATCAGCAGCTGCCTTTTCCAGGCCGATCCCGGCTCTGTGAGTGCGGTGGCGGTTTGGACGGAGGCCCCCGGTTTGTCGAAGGCCTCCCCGGCTGCAGAGCGCTCTGAGCTGTAATCTAATTTTCTCTTTAATGACAGTGATGAGAGCAGCAGAGTGGAAACATGTGGAGAGACGAGCGATGAAAGGAGGAACGTCCGTGAAAAGAAAGGAAGACGCTCCGGGACGATCTGCAGAGTCCCATCACAGTTTGGAGGCTCCAAAGTCAAAGTTCACTGCCGAGGACGGACGAACACCTAACATCCAAAGTATCAGGTTTACTGACTTCAGGGGCTTTCAGTTTATCTGCTAATGATGTGAACGAGCTGCAGCTCCACTAATTAAGATCGTCCACCAGAGACCAGACTGAAGCCGGCCCCGGTCTGACACCGTCGCCCCCCTTAGATAAAACCATGTGACGCCATGTTTTGAGTTTCTTTCTTTTTTTGACCTTTTCAAGCTTTATTTGACAGAGAGAGAGACAGAGAGAGAGAGAGACAGAGAGAGAGAGAGAGAGAGAGAGAGAGAGAGAGAGACAGACAGAGAGAGAGACACAGAGAGAGAGAGAGACAGACAGAGAGAGAGAGACAGACAGAGAGAGAGACAGAGACAGAGAGAGACAGACAGATGGGAATGACATGTGGGAAAGAGCCACAGGTCGGACTCGAACCCTCGGCTTCGGCAGTAAGGACTGAGCCTTCACACACGGGGCGGCTGCTCCACCAGCTGAGGAAATGCTCGTTTTGAGTTTTTTTTTGTTAATTAACCGCTGCTCACTGAATCTGCAGCAAACGAGGACGTAAACAGAGACCTTTATTTTGAAAGTCTAACCAGATGTCACATATTAATTGTTGTTTTGTTACCAGGCTGCGTTCGAGGTGTAACGTCGTTAACTCGGCGTTCTGCTCTCGTTGATGAATCGTTTTGATTGTTTGTTTCATCGTTGTTGCATTAAAGAGCTCCTGGAGGTGGACGGTGACGTCGAGCCGCTGGGTTTCAGGTCCAGTGCTGGTTCCACATGATAAACTGAAGAATGAAGTGTTGGATCGCGGCCTCCTCACAAATCTCTCCCCTCGATGTGGAGTCCAGCCTCTCCTCCCGTTGGCCCTGCCAACATCGGCGAGGATCTGTGCACCGATAAATCCCAGGAATCAAACAGCGGGAGGTCTGAAGCATCTGGACGGGTTCCTCTGGACTCCGTCAGCCTTGCAGAGTGTGGTTCAGCTCATCACCGAGGTTAAAGAAACACAGAGGAGACCTGAGCTCCAAACGCCACAGGAGACAGAACCGCGATCCAGAACCAGGATCCAGGCTCAGCAGGAGGTTTTCAGCTCAGATTCAGGAGCAACACTTCAGTTTCCAGCCGGAGGAGGTGAAGAAGCTCTGACTTGATTTCCCTTCATGGCGATGGCGTGAACTCGTCATCATCATCGTTTTCCAGCACGTGTTCGTCTTCATTAACTCAGAGGGAGCGACGACGCCTCCGCTGGCCTCAGACAGGAACGTCCATCTTGTTTTGAATCAGCTGATCGGAGCTGCAGATGAACTGTAACAACGTTAAGACAACGTTAAGACAACATACTCTGATTACACTGGACGTCTACGTCACAAATATTTGAACTGTTTTCTTGTTGATGATCGTTTCATTTTCAGAGCTTGGTTGATGGAGCTATGCTAACAGTTTCCCTCTGCTTCCAGTCTTTATGCTAAGCTAGGCTCCTTCCCATTGGACGTCAGGGGACATGTGACTGTTGTCGAGGAGCTCGTCCTGACAGCTGATTGGTCCTTACAGGTTTCTAACAGCAAAGCAGCAAAGAAGACGTCAGGCCCATCGGGAAGCATTAAAGAGCCAGTGTAGGATTTAAAAATGTTGTTTGTTGCCTGAGGGCAACGCCATGCAGTACAGGGTTAATACACAAAACTACTGCATGCTGGAGGTACTGCAGTCAGTACAGTCTTTGTACTGCAGTACAGTCTGCAGTACAGTCTTTGCACTGCAGTACAGTCTGCAGTACAGTCTTTGTACTGCAGTACAGTCTGCAGTACAGTCTTTGTACTGCAGTACAGTCTTTGTACTGCAGTACAGCACAGGAGGGAATGCACTCTGAAGACTTCTGATTGGCTGCCTGACGGTTACATAAGCGCTCTCCTCGCAGGGGTTTTCCTCTCTTTAATGAGAACCAGATCTGGTTCTGGTCTTTAAGCATCTATTAAAACATACAGCGAGCTCACGTGAGGCCCCGTACGGCCCCGGGCCCTCCGAGACGGCCAATTATATTTTAAAAGAGCTTTTTGAACTAATTCTTCGAGCTGTAAACTTCTCTGCGGGTTGTTTTGCACAGCGAGTTCTCTGGCGGGAACGTTTACTGCCGTCACGCCGGCGTCCTGTCAGAGAACGCACAAACAGTCCACACACAAACCTCCACATAAACCGCTCGTCCCCGCAGGCCACAGCCTTCGATTAAGATCATCCTCGTGGGACTTTGAGCCCGTTGACGGCCACATCCAGCCTCTGCTCGAACAATCAGCTTTTCTTCTGGCCCAGCGCCGTGTCTGTTTAAGTAATCAGGTTCCTGGACCCGGCGGGGCCGGTTTGGACGGCCCCTGGTGGGAGATCCGGGGGCCAGCACTGATTAAGTGATGTCTTTTGGAAGAGATGGTTCGGTTCAGGTTCAGGCTTTTGTTTGAAACTCAGAGGAAAATCTCCATGAGAGCAGATGGTGAACAGACAGACGAGCAGCCGGCGCTCAGACCAACACCAGAGTCTGTGACCGAGGGGACGGGTTGTTGATGGGTTGTTAATATGTTGCTGATATGTTGTCGTGGTTCTGTTGGACATGAAGTCTTTATTTATCCTGCAGTATCTGAAGCATCAACATGACGTAATGTGTTCATGACAGAAAAGTTCCAACATGTGAACATTCAGTTTTCATAATCTGCAGATGAATCAATAATCTGGAGTTTGTCTGTAAATATATTCCAGTGTTTTATTTTGAAGGGCAGGAATGAGAGGTATGTGAGCTGTGATTGGCTGCACGAGGTCGTCTTTAATGATGGAGGTCACTCGCTGTCTGACATGCAACCTGCAGACTGTCAGAAAACACCACAGAGCATGCATCTTGGATTCAAGGACAACTGGACCAGAACCTGGACTCGCACCGGCCCGTCCTGAATTATGTAACTGGTTTTGATGGATACCAGCTCTGCAGTTCAAGGACAGACGTCGTCTCAGGTTCTTTCTACACATGGACTTCCTCCTGGTCCACGTGTTGGGGGGTGAAGGGAGCTCTGCTGGTCTGGTTTTTGTCCAACACCTCGTCCAGCTTCAGCAGCAGGAGAAGTTCTGTCTGAAATATTCACGTCTTCACGCCAGAACCTGACGGCTAATTCATGTTTGGTCATTTCAGGACGTGTGGAGGGTTTCTGAAATACAAGAGCTGAAATCAGAGTCAGGACCAGCCGAGAAGAGAAACAGTGTTTCAGCACAGATCTGTGAACTGAAATGATTATTATGTTTTATTTACAGATGTTTAATCTTTGACTTTATTTGATTCATCAAAGCCACCAAAGAAGAAGAAGAACTCCTGTTTGACCTCGAACCACAAACATTCAGGGCGGTTTGGATCCATCCCATCATAACGTCTGTAAATCATCTTGTAACGTTATTCCCTGTTTGTGCTCGGACCTGAAAAATGACTTTGTGTGGTTGTTGGTCCAGATTCTGAAGTGACGGTGACAGATGGGAGGAAAACAGTTGAATGTGGACTTCAAGGATCAGACTGTAACTTGGTAACTGAAGCAAACAGTGAATATTGAAAGTTGGGTGAAAACAGATCTGAACAGTTTTCTTTCCATCTCTGTGCAGTTTTTTATTCCTGCCGTCTGGAGAATAAAACAAAACGCCAACGTGACATCAATCTTTTCATTTCAGTGTTTCTGCAGCCATGTGTGACATAACAGCTTCTTCTTTTTCCTCCATTATCTCCACCTGCATCCACACCAACACTCACAAATCCACTCCATGTGTGCGTCTCCGTTTCCCTCCGTCGTCCTCCTCTGGTTCACATTTTCAGCCTTTTAGCTTCACGTTCCTGCAGGACGATGCATCAAAGCATCCACGCCAGCATCAGGTTGAAGCACGAAGACATGTTGACTTTCTGTCAGCTCATAAAAATACATCAAAACATGAATTCATTCAAGTTTAACGTCTACGTGACTCATCACATGATTTCCTGTCGAGTTAAAGACTTTGACCTTTGACACAGAAACTTTATCTCAAACTGTCCTGATGCATGAAAAGTAACAAGAGGGAACTGAAGTGATGCGACAGTTCGACATGATCACAGCGGTGACAAACTAAAGATGCAAACTCTCTTTTCGTTAATTCCATTTGGAGTTGAAGAAGGTTGACAAAGAAAACGATAAACCATCGTCTCAGCGTTTATCTGATCCATGTGTGTCAGATCTTTGTCAGCTGAACGGAGGAAAGAAGACGAGGAAAACATAACGGAGGTGATCTGAGGTCAGTTTGAAGCCTTCAGGCCAAAACAACGAGACAGATTCAAGTTCAGGGTCAATGAACCCTGATCCCACCGTCCTCCTCCGTCCTCCTCCGTCCTCCTCTGTCCTCCTCCACCGAAATGCTGACCAGAAAACAAAACATTGAACATTTTGGAGACATCACAAAAACTTCTCTGTCAAAGAGATTAAGAGCACAACTCACCACCTGTAATGGAGGTCATCAATCTTCAAGCTTCGCGCCTCAGCAGAGTCCGGGATTCCCCCAACTCAAACAGCCCTCGTCCTCCCCCGTCCTCCCCCTCATCCTCTCCCCGTCCTCCCCTTGTCGTCCCCCTGTCCTCCCCTTGTCGTCCCCCTGTCCTCCCCATGCCCCCCCTCGTCCTCCCCTCGTCTTCCCCTTGTCCTCCCCATGCCCCCCCCGTCCTCCCCTCTTCTCTCCGTTCAACTGAGCCAACACTGATTTTCTAAAACAAGGGAATCCCAGGCCAGATGAGTTCAGAGGAGGAGCGGGAGTTCCTCTGCATCATAAGTCATCTGTCAGAGAAACTCGAGGGAGGAAGACGACAAAGAGAGAAATGAGGGAACAAAAAGGGAAACATTTGGACTCCAGATCAGGAACTTGAGAGGAGACCAGGAGGACCACAAACCTTTTCAACACTGCTTCAACATGTGTTACAAAACCAGAGCTAAGAGTTGATTAATTCAAAGACAACAAGTCCAGAGTCAAGACCAATGAGGCTCCAACATGGTCATGAGTTCTGGTTCAGACCTTGCCCAGTAAAGATCAACAGGTCCTTCCAGTCCGAGGTCAACACGAAGGAATCTCTTCTCCAGGTTAACGAGCCAAAACTATTTTAATACTCTGAGACAGAAACTCGTCCAGTTTGGCAGTTCTGGCAACCGTGCTCCGAGCAACGTTGATTTATGTCCCCGAAACACATTGTTAGTACAAACAAATGATTAATCATTTCATTTGTGGAGAAGTGAAACACTCTGAAGGTTCAGTCCAGAAATACAACAACTAAACACAACGACAGAAAACCCGAGAGTCCCCCGAGAGCCAACAGAACCTGAGGAGGAACTCTTCAACAAAACATCGACTGAATGAGAAAGCGTTCCCGTCCTGGGACGAGGACAAACGTCCTGTAAAACATCCACACACAGCTGGACGTTCAGGGCAGAGCTGCTGCTGCTGTCGTCACCCAATCACTGGAAAAACTATTAACAAGTAAACAGGCCGATAAGTTCCTGCAGGGCCCGGCAGCGTGGATGTTGAACACATGAATGATGCACAGAGGACGTCGTTAAAGCCAAGACCGTCGTTCAGGACGGCAGGTTGTGGACAGGTGCAGGACCTGAGGACGATTCAACCACAGACTCCTTCAGACGATCAGCACGAGGCTCAAGACGACAAACACAAGCTGACGGTGTGTTAACGTAGGAGGTGTTTCCACAGAAACGAGCTTCCACAGGAGAAGAAGAGTTCTGACGTGTTCTGGATCAGGTTGAGTTCAATGGTCTGTTCAGTTCTGTTGGGTTCTGTTGGGTTCTGTTGTTCTGGGTTCTGTTGGGTTCTGTTGTTCTGGGTTCTGTTGGATTCTGTTGTTCTGGGTTCTGTTGGGTTCTGTTGGGTTCTGTTGTTCTGGGTTCTGTTGGGTTCTGTTGTTCTGGGTTCTTCCTCCCTGTGTTGTTGTCGAGCAGATGTTTGTGATCTTCTGGTTTCGTAATGAGCTGAACTCTCTGGAGGTCTTTGAGGAGTGCGAACACGTTGTGATCTGTGTTTATGTCATCACATCCAAGTTCTGGTCCGCTGGCCCGCTTGCCAAGACCAACATTTGAGAGACAATTACCCAGAATCCTCCTGCCCGGGCCTCAGAGCGAGCCGTTCCAGGAATGATGGAGCAGGTGAAGTGTTTCCAGGTGACTTCCTCCGACCCGTGAGTCGATCAGCATCAGGTTTCAGCGAGGCGCTCGGCCTCATGTGGACTGGGTCGGGTTTCAGGTTCAGTCCCTGACAGGACAGATTAATGAGCAGACGCTCGGCTTCAAACAGGAAACACAAATCTGAATAAAAACGACACGAGGGGAGCGCAAGTCAACAAGAGGGAAGTACAGCGACTGCTAACGAGGATCTGATGTCCTTGAAGACCAAAGCTGTTTTCAATTTTCAAGGTTTCCAGGGTTTTCCCAGGCAGCCCTTGAAGGTTTTGATGTTACATAAGTGGCTCTGCTCCTCGTGAAGGTGAAGCCAGCAAAAAGTTTTTATACGACGCCGTCCAGCAAATCAAAGTTTATGTGTGTGACATCATTTCCTGTGTTTAACTGCATGAAGCCGTTTTCTCCATCAGAGTTCACTGAAGACAAAAACGTTACATACATGTTGATACAATGTTCCACACGTGACGTTTGATCAGCTGAACGCTTATCGTTTTATTTCCTGTCCAGACTGTCTAAAACCTGGACGTAGTCTCCGTGACGTCCCCGCAGACTGTCTAAAACCTGGACGTAGTCTCCGTGATGTCCCCACAGAATGTCTAAAACCTGGACGTAGTCTCCGTGACAGTCTTTGGTCTTTGGAGTCTTCATGTTGTTACATAACAGTGTGAAATTTCAGCGCTGTGCTTTTATTCTGACGAGATTTCCTGCTCTTATTTTCTTAGTTTTTTTCACCGGTTGTCATGACGACTGCTCTGTGGTCTCACAGGAACGTCCCGGCGGCGGCGGCGGCCTGGAAAAATGATGTAATCTGTCACATGAGCGCTGCGGTCGATTCATGACACTTTTTTAGGGGAGCAGAGGGGGTTTGTGGGTAACATGAACGCTCCGCTCTGGCAGTCTGAGGTGATAACCATGTGACCTCTGACCTCATCAACTAACTAACATCCATAAATCAGCAGAACTCACCTGAAGCTCACCTGTCAGGATTTAAAAGCATTATGGGACATCTGTGGCCGTCTGTGATTGGCCGCACCAAGTGATGATGATTGGTCAGTCATGTCAGCCCATTTGGAGAGAGAAATAAAAACCAGAAGACGTTTGTGTAAAAAACAAATCAAACTTCTTTATTGTTGAAAATATAACAGCTCGACGTCATGGTAACAAACATCCCGCTCTGTATAATGATGCATGAGTACAGTCAAGGCTCCGGAAGAAACTTAAAGGCACAGTACACGTTAATGTCGAGGAAACAGCATCCAATCAGAAGCAAGAGAAAGAGCGACGCGTCCCTGAGGGGCGGGGCCAGGGCGGGAGATTAGCACATTAGCTTGTAGCGCTGATCCAGGAATGCTACATTCTTCTTCTGTGACTCTTCTAGCGGCTAACGCAGATATTTCGTTAGCTTCCCGCAGAAGAAGAAGGGAAACGTGACCTCAGGTGTGATTTATTTATTTACAGGTATCTCAGTGACATGAGCTAAGAAGAAGAAGAACGCATCTGCAGAAACGTACCGAACATACATATACACATAAAAACATTTCTGCTGTGCAAACTGCAGCTGAAGAAGCTTTACTACAAACGTGACCATGTGATGAAGTTTGAAGCACTGATCAGAGCTTCACCGTGTTTTAGCATTTATATGATGTCCACATTAAACAGCTGATATCTGACACTCGGAGCGCTTGGAGTTTTGTTCTGCGAAGTTTGAGTTAGGATTCCCGGACAGTCGGAGGCTAACGTACATGGCATGAGGCAGAAAAATATCCAGCAAGTTGATCACACGCACATATTCTCCACACGGAGCAGCTCTTTGGACGCGGATCTGCGCCCGTCAGCTGCTGGTTGTGACGTGGAGGTGTCTGCTTGGCGGTGACCGACCGTGAACGCAAATCAACGGGAAAGAGCCGCAAATAAACAAAACGCTGGAGGAACATCCCAATAACTCCCGCGACTCCTCCTCGCCTGTCGTGAAGAAATGTAACCTTTTTGATAAATAACATCTCACAAGTTATGAAAATAGTATCCAGGGAGCCAGCTTCCCATTATTTCAACACAAAATAAAATATATCTAGCGTGAGTCTGCCGCCCCCCCACACTGCAGAGGGCGACCAAACCTCCACGCATCTTCCTGTTCTTCTACCTTGTTGCTTGATAAATAGTAAAGATGAGGCATGTTTGCTATTACATACTTTTTAAAAATGCTCTCTCGTTACTAATTCCCTGACGAGTATGTCCTGTACATGTTTTTACAGCACTGGGTAAGGTGAGGCGCTTCAGAGGTTTGTAAGGACTGCTGCTTGTTTGTCGCCATCCCAGCCTGGCTGACGGTTCCTCTTCCGGGCTTCTCCGAGAACGACTCCGGTCTGTTCACCATTTGCCGGGGATGGGCGTTCCACACTCGTACCATGACACGTAGTTGACGTGGGAGTGTCCTCCGATCTGGCCAAAGTGGACGGGCTCCTGACGCATGGCCCTGTAGAAACCTGGAGCAGAAACACAAGACGTGATGGGACATTCAATCAGCCGGTACTCAATTGGACTTCCAGCCCAGAAGGTAGCGATGTTTGAAAGGTGTTTACCGGGCCTGAACGGTAGCTGGTCGGCTCTCAGCTGCCTGCCGGTTCTTCCATCAAGAAACGAATCGACAAACTGACAGTGATCCTCACCGAAGCCAGTCTGATCCCCAATGTTGTAAAATTTACCTGCCCGGTAAAAAAATAAAGAGACAAATCAGAACCGAGCTGAAACAAACTCCTAAATGAGGCCGAACATGGAACATGAACTCACCGTTGAGCGTGTCGCTCAGGTAGATCTTGTACCTGAGCGAGTTGCACAGCTGGACACCGACAAACTTGCGGTACCAGGTCCTCTTCACGTACTGTTTGCCGTGGCAGTCGGAGTACGAGTCCGTCTTGAAGGGGAACTGAGTCCAGATGGCATCTTTTCCTGCAAAGACACAAAGGTTTGTCTCGGCTGGACTGAAGATCAGAACCGTGCAGGTGACCCTGTGGTTAGTTTGTCTTACCTGAAACGTTCTCGCTCACTCGCGGGTCGGCTGACGAAGTAAAGGAAAAGAAAAGCGATTACTGAACAAGAAAACAACGCGAGACGACCATTACGTCCAATAATCTTTAATTGGTGCCACCTCTAATTTGGACATTAGCTTTCAGTTGAGTGGTACCGTACCGGACTCTGTGTTGAAGGACACCGGCTCACTCGGAGGACCGACACCCAGCTCGTTCTTTGGCTTGACCTTGAACTCGTAACTGTCGAGACAGAAACAGAAGCAGGTGAATTCACCAGGCTCGGTCCAGAACGTCACGGTCGACTTGCATCAGGAGAGTTTTAGTGTTTTCCCTCCAGACTTGAACTTTTATTTATGTTTATGTGCTTCTACATGAGCAATTAGTTCATAGTCTACTAAAGATATAATATCTGCATGTTCGTGTGTTTCTCTTTGCTGCTTTTCTTTGAATCATTTGAAATAATGTTGAGGTTTTTTTTACAAACCAATGAATAAATAGTAAATTACGTGACAATTACGTAACCGTATTTTCACTGGATGGTTTTAGTGCTTTTACTGCTCTAAATGATCCGAATACTTCCACAGACTTTCTTTAAAATGACGACAGATTTGGGGTTTTAAAAGACCTCAAATATAAAAACACCTTTTGGACGATGGCGTTGCAGCTTTGAGTTGTCCACACGTGCCAGACTTCATTTCCAGCCACCTTCCTTCACACCAAATAGTTTTCCCATATCCAGGCTCATTAAAACCTCAGTGAGCGTGACGGACAAACTGCTTATTTTTCTCTCTGAACGTCTGGCCGTGACGCTCGGCTCAGCTCTGTAATTGCTCGGCGTGTTTGGACAGCTGAACTCTGAGCGGGAAACAGGCCGCCGTTTTGTCAGATCTGGATGCTCGCAGTTTAGCAGACGTTCTGTGTGGAGGTGATCATTAAATTAAACTTATTTTGGGTCGCTGCAGCTGAGCCTGAAGCCCGCAGGACTCAACTCATCTCGTCCTCCTTCTGTTTGTCTGAATATGAACTTTTATATAACATTTTTTTAAAAACCTGAAGCTGCACATGCACATCTCATTTGGAGATCATGACTTGCTCTGAAGGTCTGCTGGACCTGGACTTGGACTGGACTTGACTTGACTAAGGGTCTGGACAGAGGTCAAGCATACCTGCTCTCAGGTTTGAGATTCTCCACAGCGGTATGAGTCTGGTTGGTGGTCAGGATGGACACCTGCTCCCCATCAGGTCCTTTAGCCGTGGAGATGACTTCGTACTCTAAAAAGGGGACAACAAAGACAAGTCCCGATCAACATAATGATGAGAGACTTGAGTTCATCTTTTCCTACGAGATCTCGGTCTGAATGCTTCATACCGGTGGTGTCATTGTCGGTTTTCTCCCAGTCCAGGATGATGAACGATGGGCATCCCTCCACCGTCACCACGGTGAGGTTGGAGGGCGGAGTCTTTGGCGGAGCCGTCACATTCGCCTCGCCGGGTTCGTTTTCAGGGAAGTAGTTGAGGGAGGAGGTGATGGAGCAAGGCTCGTCCGGCTTCTTGCCCGTTTGGTAGATGACGTGAGGTGCTTTGGAGAGCAGAGGATGGATTTTTAGGTGGACATGGCAGACAGAGCAAGGCACCAACACAGCCGGGGTTTGTGGTTCAGCTCCTTCCTTTGTGTTCACTTACCCACATAACGCTTCTTGCCCAAGGCGTCGAGGTCAGAGGACGGCTGCGCTTTAAACAGGTCCGAGTCCTCCCAGCTTTCCTGTCGACTGGCTGAACACAGAAACATCAACACAAGTTTGTAGGTTCACATGAATTCGATAGACAGCTACAATGCTAATGTAAATGTTGTCTTATATAGAAGATGCTGGTACCAGCAGTTGTCGGCACAGCGGCGGTTGTGGTTGTGGTTGTGGTTGTGGTTGTGGTCTGTTTCCGCTCCTGTTTGGTTGGTTTGGCGGTTGCTGGAGGGACTTTGGGTTTCAGGATTGGCAACTTGTCCGTCTGCTTAAAGTTGTTCACTTTGTCTGATTAAAAACAAAAACACAGATTTATTTATCTGACACATAGATAGTTGTGAGCACATAATCATCATTGTCTGTGAACTCTTCTTTAGTTACCGGTTTCTCCGGGTTTCCCCACCAAGTTTGGTTTCTTATTGATGACAATGGACGGGCGAGCTGGAGATCCTGGAACAAACGATAAGCATCAAACACTCTGTGCATGCACGAGGACTCGGAGATCTTAGAAACGGTATATCTAATGGAAAACAGTGGAACACTCCCTTTACATCAACATAAAGTGCTTAGTGACTTACTCCACACTAACGTCTCTGCCATGAATCAGATTCAGACATGTTGTGTCTGTGGACAGTTTCTGTCTAAATAAGGCAAATAAGAGTGAAACTTTAACGTGGTCTTTGGCTCCGTGTTCGAGCTAGGTGCTCTCTAATCTGCTGGAAAATCTGCAGCAGAACTCGATACCCGTTTCCAAACGCCAAATGAACCTGAAAACATGAACAATCCCGTGTAATGCCTGTGTGTTTTTCTACAATCCAACATCGACTCCAGTCCAGAACCTGCAGCCAATTACACCCCCCTCGCCCCAACCACCACCCAGACTCTGTCATTTACAGAGAAGCCAAAATTCTTCACAATCAAGGATTTGACATGGGTCCAAAACTAAATGGAATAAATGCGAAGCCAGAAACATGAAAGATGGAGGAGTCCTGAAACTTTTTAGCTCTTCACATGAAACAATACAGACACATTCCTCTCAATCAGTCGCATGTAAATATGTATGAAGGCAGGACGACGCCAGGCTGCCCACGGAGCCAAGCTCTGCGGAAGGTTTGCTGGAGGTTTGCTGGAGATTTGCTCTCCTGAGTGAAGCTTTTTTATTCTTCAAAACATGGAACCATTGTAAGAAATTTATACGGAGAAGTCATGGTGGAAACTGTGCTGTAATCACAGTCCATGCTGAGCGCTGGCTGCTGATTACAGTGCGAGACTAAATGAATAAATATTGGTTTGATTTTCTCGTTTCACACACAAACAGTCCTGCAATAAAAAGCAAACAGCGGTTTCCACGTTGGGCTGAACGCTGCTCGGTGCACGCCATGCTGTCCTGGGTTGCATGAGTGTTTCCTAAACACAGCGTCTGCAGCAACATGTCTGAAGCTCATCGCGCTTACAATGCTCATAATCAAGAAGCAAGAAGCAAAGGCTGAAGCACGCGGACCCTGGACAGGAGCAAACGGACCAGAGTAACTGGGCAGTTCCGGTCCAGATGCCAGGTTCATCACAGCGTAATTACAAACAGTTTCTTCTTTCAGTTTCTGCGGCAAGAAAAAGTGCAAAGCTCTGCAGAGCGAGGTTCTCACAAAGTAAACCGACGATCAGACGAGCATATAGTTTCCGAAAAGAGAAAGTATTTTCCACCGGCTCTGCTGAGTCTTCGAGCCAAAGCTTTGAAGCTGACAGACTTTTTTTTCAGATTTGACTCTGGACACTGAACGGCACCAAACCATGCAGTCTTGGCAGCTTGAAGCAACTGAAGTGCCAGTCAGCACACGGCAGGGCGAAACTCATGCCTTTACCAACCATATAACCGCTCCTCAACGGTGGGACTCGAACGGCCGAACACGTCAGGGAATTCAGACTTCTTGTCCTCCAGCAGTGAGTTGTTGACTGCAGCAGGAGAGACACACCGTCTTTAACATTTCCTGCCATACCTTCATCTAAACTCAGACAGACTCAGCGAGCATTCCACTGTTTTACATTTTGATCACAAAGTTCGGGAAGCTCCCGTCAACATGTTCTGGATCAACCTGATCTGGATGGTAACACAGAAAAGACAACAGACCCATGGGAGACACCGAAAACCAGCTCATGCCTGCTGCACAGGACGACCATGCACACCGTCACATGCACATACATGTCAATCATCTCCTGAACCTGAATCATGTGACCACATTTCCAATTTGTTCATAATTACAAAACAAAATAGTTTCTTAATCTCCTAAACACATTCTTCAAATCAACTGAACTTATTTAAGATTTGTGGAAATTTGGGGTTTTGTTTATTTATTGTTGGTATAGGTGAGAGAAAAGACATTAACAAACACGTAAGACGTTAGTTTCCCAGATTTCAGGATTTTCGGTCACAGATGGTTGAAGTTTATAAAATGTAAATTATTTGTGAGTTTCGGAGGTGAAGAAGAATAAACGAGCATCTAAAGAGTCCCAGTGAAGCTCCCAAAGCCCCGACCACGACCTCAAACCCAAACACCACCACCACATGGAGCACACAATGATAGTCTGCTGCTGTTACTGGACTTATGTAACCAACTCAAATAATCAAGCTCCAACATCCACTTGATTATTTGAAGAAGTCCATGCCAGAAGCTGAAAACCTGCAGAAGCTCAAGTTGAAACATGTCGGACAAAAGGCAATGTGGACGGACAGACCGATGGATGGATGGACGAATGGATAGATGGATGGACATAAAAGTATTAATAAACAAAATGGATGGAGACAGAAACACCAACATCGAGCTGCAGTGGAGGTGAAGATGCTGCAAAAGCGACTGAAGGGTTAAAATGATGAACACAAAGTGACAAACGAGTCGGTTTACCCAGCTGAGTTCTGGGCCATATGGCAGGTTTAGGAAGGGAAATGCCCCGATGAGGCTGTCCGTTTACTGTTGGGAGAAAACCAAGTGTTACGAAGGGAAAGAGAAGGGAACCCAACACGAGAACAGCCGTCCAAGTCCAAAGAAACCATGTTCATGCACCTTTGGGTGGATTCATGAACGCACTCATTCTCAGACCTCAAGCTTCAGATGGACTCGACTGGTTGTTTCAGGTGTGAGGTTCGTTTAGCAGCGAAAACAGTAAAACTGTGACAGTGTAGAGACAAACAGTTCATAACAGAACCAGCAGAGGCGGGTCGGTGTCATCAGGAAAAGTTTTGATAAATCTGAACTTCAGTTTTTATGAACTCAACCAAAACCATCGTACAAAGCTCACGATCCGAGATGAGTCACAGACTTCATGATGGAACATTGATCAGCAGCGAAGCGCTAACTGAACTGACTCAGCCCGGGACGCCAGGATCCAAACCCAACAAGAAAACCACCTGATAGGCTGCTGTGTTCGCTGTTGGACTGGACACTGCCGGTTCAGAGGTTCTGTCGCTGTGTTCACTGTTAGACTGGACGCTGCCAGTTCAGAGGTTCTGTCGCTGTGTTCACTGTTAGACTGGACACTGCCGGTTCAGAGGTTCGGTCTAACAGCGAACACAGCGACAGTTCACTGTTAGACTGGACGCTGCTGGTTCAGAGGTTCTGTCGCTGTGTTCACTGTTAGACTGGACACTGCCGGTTCAGAGGTTGTACTAGCTGACATAAAAATGAGGAAGTGAACTCTACTTCCTGTTTCAATTCAATGGAAGTTCGCCATTGAAGGCTGTCAAACATTTTCCTGGTGACACAAACGATGCAGATGAAAATAAAGACAGTAAGAGTAACAGGAGGATTACCCCTGAGTATCCCCGAGGTTGGGGATGAGTTACTGGGTCTAGAGGAAGAGTGGGGATGGCTGAGGCCGTTAGTGAAGGGAAAGAGAGGGTTTCTTGATTGTGGCCTCATGGATCTGACAACCGTGGTCACTTCTGGGTTGTAAGGCTGCAGAGGCAGCGGTGGAGAGAGATTTCTCTTGCTGCCTTGACCTAAAAGATGAAAAACAGTTGCAGGATCTGTGTTATAATCTGAGCTGGTCTTTGTCTGAGTTGCCAGTGAAGCGAGCTTGCAGCAGCCCTGAGCGGTGATGTTAGTGATGGACGTTTTTACTCTAATGGTGATTCTACCAACAAATGAGCCTGACTTTAAGCGCAAACAATCTCAGAAAACCACAGTCATTGAAGCTGCTGATGAGCTCTGATGAACCAACCATGACTGTAAGATTGTGTGCTACATGCAGACATTGGAGGCCATGTTGGATGAAATGCATTTAAAATGGTGCAACTCCCGGAGCCAACAGCCATTCCTGTGGACAAAAAACTGAATCGCAGATTTATCTGGAAGCCGACTGGAAGCTCGAAGGAACAAGATGTTTGCAGATTAACAGCAGACACGGACAGAAAGAGCAAGACTGCCTTTGACTGCAAGACATAGGAAGCATTTCATGAGGTCATTTTTACCCCAGTTGTTAGTTTTGGCTCTCTCATTGGCCAGAGCTGATCTCAGCAGTGATGATCCGTCCTGTGATTTCCCGAAAGCTGTGTGGGAAAGAGAAAGTTTAGCGCTACAGGGAACGCGCGTTTTTTTTAGCTCAAGAGATGATCCACGACCTGTCGAATGAAAATGTAACAAAATTATATTCATAATTTTAATGACAGCCTGGAAGTCGTAAAAAAGGTTGAAAGACAAAGCGTCCCGGACTAAGGTTCATGTTTTTTTCTGACGTTTACACACTCATATTTTCAAAGATCTGCTTCACTAACATTCTAACAAAAAGAAAAACATATCTTCACTGTGACCTAATTCATTCAGAAATCATTATTTCACACATTTCACAACTTTCAGTTTTCTGGAGGAAAGTTTTTTAAATTGCAGTCATGAGACAGTTTGCAGATGACACTCTTGTTTTTGTGTTGTTCAGTCAGCATGTTTAAGCCACAAAGATTTAATTAGGAAAAGTTGTGACCACAACAAAGAAAAAGAAAAACAAAGTGCCACAAGACCTGAAAGTTCAAATTCAACTATGCAGAAGAAAGCTTCAATGTTTTAGCCCCAAAATGTAAAATGACAGTTAAAGGACACCAGAAAAGTCTGTAAACCTTTTCACAGATCTCTTATAGGAGGTAACAAAAGGAAGATTTGGCTGTTTGAGATTCACATCTTGGCGATTCTCAAATGTAAACCAGCAGCTAATCGCCAGCAGTTCCGACTCGTGTAATTGTGTAATTGGTTGCAAATGACACTCTGGTTTTCATGAGTCTGTTGGAGATACAGTAGCACTCCTTTAAATCTAATTATTGTTTTTATTGTCCTCTGTCTCAGCAGGTGCTCTACAGCTCAGATCAACAGATGTTTTCTCTAACTTCACTTTTCCAGAATGATGTCAAACATTCAAATAAAAAAAGGTAGTTTGGAGGTGGGAATTACCAGCAGGGTTATGAGGCATCTCGGGTGCTTTAGTGGGCGCCTTAGTGGATGCCTTAGTGGACGCCTTAGTGGGGGCCTTAGTGGACGCCTTAGTGGGGGCCTTAGTGGACGTCTTAGTGGACACCTTAGGGGGCGCTTTAGTGGACAGCCCCTGATGTGAGTCACCACCGGAGGGTAATTTAAGGAGGGGGGAGGCTGTGGTGTTGGTGGAAGGGGCTTTGGTAGGCAGGAGTTGGGGGAGGGCGGGAAGATGGTCCGATGGTCGATTGGTGTCGTTTCTAACAGTGTTTCCTTTGTCTGGGGTGAGAGAGGAGAGAGGTACTGTGATCATGGGAAGGTTTCATTTCAGACCAAATCTTTGTTTTGGGTTGATTGACATTAAACTGAACAGACATGTATTCTGATTCATCTCATCATCTCCAACACTGATGGAGTCACCAAATACATGTCTTTGAAAGGTTTTCATATTTTCTTTGAAATAGAGCTGGCCATTGTTTTATTCTATAAGTCTGGGATTGTATCTGCAAAATTCAAATCATACCCAGCCCTACTTTCAACAAGATTCTCCAATCAGCAGTTTTGGTCCCATAACCTCGTACCTCACAGAAATACAGAAAAGTCCAGAAGACATTGTACTTATGAAGACACGGACAGAGGACGGCGTCTGCAGAACGACTTGTGTTGTCTTTTCCTGATGGGAAAATCCAACAACGTCTGCGTCTGAACTGGCCGACATGCAGTCCTGTCATGCAGACTGATCGAACATGGCAATGACTTCAGGAAGCAACTACAGACAGGACTGGAGACAAGACTGAAGACAGGACTGAAGACAGATGGAAGAGAGCCTAAAATCAAAGGGTCAAAATACACGACTTTACTGAAACTGCTACAAAATGAGGCTTCACTGATCGCTGACAATCCTCAGGTAAAATATCTTTTAAGAAGTTATTTAGTCTGAGATTTTCTTTCCTTGGACAACTGTTTGATAAAATGATTTTCAAATCGAACAGAACTGTACAAAATACCCCAAAACATTTTTAGTCCAAATCAAGATGTTTGTCCAGATTTGTCTTTTTGTACATTAATTTGAAAACGACAAATTTCAACAGGTTTGTCTTCAAATTTCATTTTAGTTTTTTAGGTTTATTGAACGTTTTGAAGTTTGAGGAAAGTTGGAAAAGACGACAAAACATTGAGAGTGAAAGAAGAAAAGCAGAAGAAGAACGCTGATTGTTAGAAATGCACAAATGAAGCATCATCGCAGTCACATGACCTTCAGCAAAAACTAGCTGTGGCTGCGCTCATGGGTGGGGCAAAGTGAACTTACTCATAGCACCTGAGATCCAGCGACATCATCTCCACGCCTCGTATCGACTTTCTAACTGGGCTCAAGGCATGCTAGCATGCAGCCAATCACAACAGCTGCACGTCTCAGACCCCGCCCCCTCCCAGGTGCATCACTGAGCTCAGCCGAAGCAGGTAAAAGGCAGGCTGCGGATAAAGCTGATGATTAAAATAATCTGGTTTTGTTACCGAGTGACACATGAGGCCATTTAGGCTCCGCGGAGCCGGGCAGAGGTAACGTTTCCTGTTGGCTCTCAGGTGGCGCTGTGGGGAATAACGTTTGTTTTAGAGGAAATGAAACCAGTTCAACAGAAGCAGGTGTGACCACAGGTAGACACCAACGTGTCATCTGTTCCTAACAAACTGAGTTCACTGAACGTTTTACCTGTTGATGAACGTGTCCGGTTCTGGTGTTTCACTTCCTCCCAAAAGCAAGTGAGAACGACCAAAAACCAGCAACCAATCAAGTGTCAGTCAAGTAATTAGTGAATGTGTGTGTGAATCTGTGAATGTGACGACAGCTGAAATGTTTTGTTCGTTCTGCTTTGCTCAACAAGAAATAAAACAATGACGCAGATAAACGCAGTCAGTTCGTCTTTGTATCGTCGATGAAACTGTCAGTTTGTTAGGAACGACCTGAAACTGTCACAGCTGTTTGGACGGCCTGTTGAGCCTCGACTGGCAAGTCCTGAATGGAGAGGAAGTGATGTGTGTGTTTGTGTGCGTGGAGGGAAGAAGAAGAAGAAATAATCACCAAAAGTGCGAGGAGCTCCGTGGAAAGTCGGGTTTTTGAGCAGAGGAGGGAGTCGAGTCCTGTTGTGGAGAGCTGTGAACGAATCGAGGAAATAAAACCACAGAAACAAAGAGATGAATATCAAAGTTTAGATGAATTGTGAGTTTAAACAGATCAGAGTCATCGAGATGAACGGACGAAACACACAGACGAACATAAAGATGATTTTAACAAAGACGATGTTCGCTGGCACGAAACAAACGTGAAGAAAACCTGAAAGAATCAAATGATTGAAGATTTATTACGATTATTAAGGTTTATTAAAGTTCACTAAACTTTATAAATGTTTATTAGTGTTCATTAATACATTTAGCTTCATTAAACTTAATTTAGGTTTATTAAACTTTGTTATGGTTTAATAAACTTTTTAGATGTTGATTAAGGTTTAATAAACTTTCTAAACGTGTATTAAGGTTGATTACAGGGCTCATATTTTGGCTCTGACACTGATTCTTAACGAGGTTTGGACAGATTTATTAGTGTTGTATTAAAATTATAGGCATGTCTTATTCTGTAATCTGTCTTATAATCACTGATAAATATTTAGCTGATTTAACCTGTAAAGTTTTGTCTGGTTACACTTTGTAAATGTTTTTCTGCATTCCTGTGAAAATCTTTGTGTTTCTCTAAGAAGCTGTGTGTAGAAAAGTAAAGTTTGCAGTGTAAACATGAAAAATGAGACGTTTCCTCAGTGAAATATGTAGCCAGCCCGGACACGTCGACACGTCTGTCAGAGCTTTTATTCTGTGTTTTATGATCATCGCCTCTGAAAACAGATGGAGGCGGACTGTACATACCTGCACGGCTATTAAACAGATTCTTTGAATAAAGCCAACGAACGCTGCCTGAACAAGTTCACAAAGAAAAGTCAAGAATCCACAGATCTTACCTGGACGAGGGGGGAAGAGAGCGTGAGGACCGAGAGGTTTCTGAAACACAAAGAAACGATTCGTGATCACCGTCAGGATCTAACTCACAGTACAGCTCCAGGCTGAACTGTGTGAGCTCATTTCAACACGTTAAAAGCCATAAATCTCCTCTGAAACACGAAGACCTCGACCTTTGACCCCTTTAAGGACACACACATCAACCCATCTGTCAGCCGGGAGGCATTTGTCATACGACACGCATGTTTCATGCTACATACATGTGCTGAGAGCGTGGGACATGCAGAGGGGCCCACAGGAAGCTAAACATGACAGAGATGAATGAAGTCATGTTTCTGTGAGGTCCTTTGGCCTGAAGCAGCTTCAGGAGCACAAGACATTTAAAGTACACTGTGTGTGTGTGTGTGTGTGTGTGTGTGTGTGTGTGTGTGTCTTCTTTCATTTTTTTAAAGAAGACACAGGTAAAGGCCAACATCCACAACAACGGTTACGTACCAGCGGCTTTGCCAGAGGATTTCGCAGCTTGTACGGCTTCTGTGTGTTTTTATCTGTGAAATTCAGAGAGAAACAGATCAAATCAGCCATGACAGGCAGGACATAGTCAAGAGCTGCAGGACATAGTCAAGAGCTGCAGGACATAGTCAAGAGCTGCAGGATATAGTCAAGAACTGCAGGACATAGTCAAGAGCTGCAGGACATAGTCAAGGGCTGCAGGACATAGTCAAGAGTTACACAACATAGTTAAGAGCTGCAGGACATAGTCAAGGGCTGCAGGACATAGTCAAGGGCTGCAGGACATAGTCAAGAGCTGCAGGACATAGTCAAGAGTTGCAAGACATAGTCAAGAGCTGCAGGACATAGTCGAGAGTTACACGACATAGTTAAGAGCTGCAGGACATAGTCAAGAGTTACAGGACATAGTCAAGAGATGCAGGACATAGTCAAGAGTTGCAGGACATAGTCAAGAGTTGCAGGACATAGTCAAGAGATGCAGGATATAGTCATGAGTTACAGAATATAGTCAAGAGTTGCAGGATATAGTCAAGAGTTGCAGGATATAGTCATGAGTTACACGACATAGTTAAGAGCTGCAGGACATAGTCAAGAGCTGCAGGACATAGTCAAGAGTTGCAGGATATAGTCAAGAGTTACAGGATTTAGTTATTATTAATAATCGGCTCCTTACTGCCCATGTTGGTGTTGTGGATGACCGGTTTGCTCCACATGCCGCTGCGGTCGTCCTTGTTGGACCGGACGCCAAACTCGTACGGCGTGTTGGGTTTCAAGTTGTCAATGACCGTGTCGCTGGTCGGGCAAGTCTGGTAGATCCACTTCCTGTTCCTCTCTCTGTATCGGATGGTGTAGAACCTGAAGGAGGAAGTCAGAGTCAACGAAGTCAGACTTTATCAGTCCTGACAGTCTTTACCAGTCCTGACAGTCTTTATCAGTCCTGACAGTCTTCATCAGTCCTGACAGTCTTCATCAGTCCAGTCTTTATCAGTCCTGACAGTCTTCATCAGTCCTGACAGTCTTAGCTTCACTATGATGGCTGATGTGACCAGGATACATCCTCTGTGGAAAACGAGCATTTGAACCAAACCAACCAATCACTGCTGAACTCATCAGTTTCCCTGAACGACATACAGAGCCTCGCCAACGCCACAGAAGACCACGCGATGCCGGAGACGACAAACAAGCGGCGATCCAGCAGCGAGTCTCTGAGGCGTGTGGTTTGTCTCTGGCTGTCCTCAGCGCTGTGACCTCAGTGTGGAAACAGCTTCTCCCATTAGGTGTTGTTAATTCTGGCCGGCAGATCTCCACTTTCACTCCCTCATGGCGTGTTTTCAAAAAAACCCGGAGCAGCAGCCAAACGCTCGACAGAAGGAACTGACATTAGCTTTTAATAAGACGCCCAGAGTGGCAGAGGACGCCTGGGTCAAGCTTTCCGACCACTCGGCCAACTTGTTTGACAGGGACGGAAAAAAACGGATTATTGGATGAAGGAGGAGGCGAGAGCTGACGGAGAGGAGAGCCGGTGTAACATCACTCAACACACAGAGCATTCCAACACAACCGCAGTGTGCACAACTCCAACCAGGTCCAACCAGGCTCAACCAGGTCCAACCAGGCCCAACCAGGTCCAACCAGGCCCAACCAGGTCCAACCAGGTCCAACCAACCCGGCCCAACTAGGTCCAACCAACCAGGCCCAACCAGGTCCAACCAACCAGGTCCAACCAGGTCCAACCAGGTCCAACCAACCCGGCCCAACTAGGTCCAACCAACCAGGCCCAACCAGGTCCAACCAGGTCCAACCAGGTCCAACCAGGTCCAACCAACCAGGCCCAACCAGGTCCAACCAACCAGGCCCAACCAGGTCCAACCAGGCCCAACCAGGTCCTACCAGGTCCAACCATCCATCATGTCCACTGGTTCAAGGCTTGGCGGGTCGACGCCATCCGCCACAAACAAGTCAAACTTTCTTCAGGTCTTAAGAAGTCCAGTCTTAAAGGCTCCAGTCTTAAAGGGTCCCGTCTTAAAGGGTCCAGTCTTAAAGGCTCCAGTCTTAAAGGGTCCCATCTTAAAGGCTCCAGTCTTAAAGGGTCCCGTCTTAAAGGCTCCAGTCTTAAAGGGTCCCGTCTTAAAGGGTCCAGTCTTAAAGGCTCCAGTCTTAAAGGGTCCCATCTTAAAGGCTCCAGTCTTAAAGGGTCCCGTCTTAAAGGCTCCAGTCTTAAAGGGTCCCGTCTTAAAGGCTCCCGTCTTAAAGGCTCCAGTCTTAAAGGGTCC
>NC_040029.1:13197737-13246310 GCF_000972845.2 Larimichthys crocea | reverse complement strand
CACACAAGCTTTTCACACATAAAACACAAAGGCTTTTCACTATAAAAACACAGGCTTTTCACTATAAAAAACACAGGCTTTTCCCTATAAAACACAGGCTTTCACATATAAAAACACACCAGGCTTTTCACTATAAAACACACAGGCTTTTCACAATAAAACACACAGGCTTTTCACTATAAACAACCACAGCTTTTCACTATAAAACACACAGGCTTTTCACAATAAAACACACAGGCTTTTCACTATAAACACACACAGGCTTTTCACTATAAACACACAGGCTTTTCACAATAAAAACACAGGCTTTCACTCTTAAAACACACGCGTTTTCACTAAAAACACACAGGCTTTTCACATAAAACACACCAGGCTTTTCACATAAAAACACACAGGCTTTCACTATAAAACACACAGGCTTTTCACAATAAACACACACAGGCTTTTCACAATAAAACACAGGCTTTTCACAATTAAAACACACAGGCTTTTCACAATAAAAACACACAGGCTTTTCACAATAAAACACAGGCTTTTCAATATAAAACACAGGCTTTTCACAATAAAACCACAAGGCTTTTCACACTAAAAAACACAGGCTTTTCACTATAAAAACACACAGGCTTTTCACAATAAACACACAGGCTTTTCACTATAAAAACCACAGGTTTTCACTATAAACACACAGGCTTTTCCTATAAACCACACAGGCTTTTCACAATAAAAACACACAGGCTCTTTCACTATAAAACACACAGGCTTTTCACAATAAAAAACACACAGGCTTTTCCACTATAAAAACACACCGGCTTTTCACAATACACACAACACAAGGCTTTTCACTATAAAACACACAGGCTTTTACAATAAAACACAGGCTTTTCACAATAAAAACACACAGGCTTTTCACTATAAAACACAGGCTTTTCACAATAAAACACACAGGCTTTTCACTATAAAACACACAGGCTTTTCACTATAAAACACAGGCTTTTCACTATAAAACATAGGCTTTTCACTATAAAACACACAGGCTTTTCACAATAAAACACAGGCTTTTCACAATAAAACACACAGGTTTTTTACTATAAAACACTTTGCTGCAGACTAGACTGAGTGCATTTCTCCGGCTGCACAGGCTAGACTTTCAAAATAAAGTTGAGAAAGTTTCCTGATGGAAAGTGAACTGCTGCCAACTGTAGCTGCTGTTAGCTCAGTTCGTTAGCTCAGAGCACCAGGGGAAGAAGAAGAACAGTCAGCAGCTTCTATGGACACAATGGCAGAGGAGACGAGAGTGAAGAGGACGCTGAGTTTTGAGACTAAACTTCAGGTGGGACAGAAGATTATGACATTTTTTACAGTGTACCTCCGTCCTCAGCTGATTGGCCCAGCTGTTCCCAGGAACAGGGAGCTCTTAAACCAATCAAAGTGTGTGCTTGCCAAAGCCAGAGCCCACGCGCCACCTGCATCGCATCACGGTGATGAGTGCGAGGCCAGCAGCTCTTATATAACTCGACCTCTCTGTGCTGCACAATGCTGCCTTTGTGAGGCCGAGGCTGCTGACACCACGCTCCAACACCCATGCACACACATGAACACGGCGGCTCTAAACGAGTCCATGAAATCAGGATTAATTAGACATAAACATGTCAGGCGGAGCGCTCCATGTTTGAATTAGAGACTTTACAGGCTTATTAATGTGAAAAGACCCAATGAATTGATCATTTAACGAGCCCTGACTGATTAGCTTCACCTGGACTCGATTTTGAACTGAAGCTCTCCAAACAACAACAACATGCTAACAGGCTAACACAGATGCACAAAGAAGTCTTCAGTTTTCTCTGCACCTGTTCCTTTAAGGTGCAGCGATGCCAACACCAGCTCCAACACCAACGCTGTCAGGAGGTATCACCTTCCAGCCGCCTGCCCGGTCTCAGGTGGTTCTGGATGATGAGGTCATTGCAGGCCTGATTGTTGGTGTTTCTTTCCGATCCGATTCCTGGAGACACGTGTGGAGTCGGCGGGCCTGCAGCCAGAACCTGAGCGGGGCGGGCGGGCTTCAGAAGAACTGACAGACGAGACAGAAAGAGGAAAGTTCACAACACAAAGACATCTTTGGTCCTGGTCTGCGCTGCGTTCAGGAGCTGCTGGGAAACTGGCACTCTGAGCAGGGAAACGATGACACTCGCTCTCCGAGGTTAACCAAACTGTAAACATCCAACTATGACCTACTAGAAAGATGCTGCCCGAGCTGTGAGGGACTTTACCAACACTCTGAGTAAAGGGCTGCCATCTGTCGTTATTACTGATCAACACCTGATCCACCAACCATCTGAACCTTCAGTCCACCTGTCTAACATCGTGTCGCTCTGACACGCCTGGGCTCCTCGGACTGAAGGTGTGCTGTGGTTCTGGCTCTGAGACAGCAGATCATTGAAGAGGTGAGGCCTCCATGGATTAGTTGGATTGAGATCTGGAGAATCTGGAGGCCGGGTCAACACCTCGAACCGGTCCTCAGACACTCCTGAACCATGTCAGCTTTGTGGAGCGTGGTCTGTAACAATGGTCGGGGAGGTGGAGCACGGTTTCAGGTGGTAGGACTCTAAAGTCCACAAGGTGATTGATGCATTGACAAGCTGGAGAAACTGAGAGCTGGACACCACTGGTGCGGTGTCAGGTGTCGGGTCCGGCTGTGTTCACTGGAAAAATTCAAACAAATGTCGCTGTGTTCTGTTTGTTCATGGGCCGGTCCATCAGGACACCCTGAGAGGACGAGACATGAGTGACTTCTTTCCTCTTCTTCTTCTTCTTCTTCTTCTTCTCTTGCTCAGCTGGTGCGGTGATTTGGAAAGTGTTTGCAGATGTCGCCTGTACGGGCCGAGCGCCACCATGTCAGCTCCCCCACTTGGAACGTCTCAGGTTTGGAAAGCAGAGCGGAGAAGAGGATGGCTTATTTTCCATGCCAGCTTACATGAAGCGAAGCTTTGTGAGGCCCAGAGAGGAGCGAGCTAATCCTCCTCTTCACAATCAGACCAGCTCCTCCACAATTGAAGGAAATCCCCCAAAAATACCAGATTCGATTCTGCTGCTAATTTTACAGTTCTGCGAGGCTGGATTTGTTCTGGAACTCTACAACAACAAGAGAAAACCCATGACTGCAGAGCGACCCAACATTCAACATCCTGCCGAGGAAACGTCGACTGGTTCAAACTAATCCATCCAACACCTGATGAGGAACAATCAGAGAGACGCTCCTCGGAGACACGGCTGTCAAAATAAAAGCTGAACTTCCTGCAGAACATCTCAACAGGACTTTAGACAACTGACCCGACTCCAACAGAACCGGGCCAAGCAGCTTAGCAGTTAGCATGCTGATGTTAGCCGTGTCTGTAGTTTTCCATAATGACACATGGACAGCTAATGTTAGCATTTAGCTGTGCATCATTTCTGAGAACACCTGACTGGATCAGACCTGTGTTTTCCATGATTTGGAAATGTTCAGATGATGTTGAGAAAGCACAGCAGATGTTGTCGAGGTGACTCAGCAGTTCAGCTTTGGACCACAGAGCGTGTCGGTTTGTTGTCGAGGACGCAGACACTGAAAACATCACGTTTCAGAGGCCTCGCAGAGGTTTGAACTTTCCGGAACACGGTCCAGCTGCCGACGACGACAAGTGACAAACCGTCAGCACAAACACGGCGAGAGCAGTGGAAGAAGTGAGCCTGAAGACACACTAACTAACACAGCAGATAATTAAAGAGGACATCTTTAAGACAGATGTTTACACTTTAAACACGAACAGAACCTCTGAAACCAGAACAGAACCAGCAGCGAGCAGCAGTCTAACTGTGAACACAGCAACAGAACCTCTGAACCAGCAGTGTCCAGTCTAACAGTGAACACAGCGACAGAACCTCTGAACCGGCAGTGTCCAGTCTAACAGTGAACACAACAGCCTACTGAGGTGGTTTTCTTGCTGGGTTTGGCTCCTGGCATCCCGGGCTGAGTCAGTTCAGCTACACGGCTGACCGTGTATATATATTAAATATATTCTGTATAAAATGTGATGCAGTGACGTGTGGTGAAGCGTGGGATCATGGGAGCTGTAGTTTTATTGGGAAACACTGCTGTGGATGTTACGTGTTGCAGCTTGTGCGGGGGTGAGTGATGTAACTGGACAGCTCAGGTGACTTATGAACTCGTCAGTCGTCTTCATTAAAGCTCTCAGGTGTCACCTGTCGAGTCAAGCTGACGTCAAACTGAAATTCAATCTGAGCGTCCTGTCAGCTTCACCGTTTTAGGACCTTTTGTTTGGATTTTTTATTCTTGTTACGCAACCGAAGCTAACCACCTCTGACAGGAAGGCGGGCCGAGCCCCGAGTCCAGACCGAGGAGGGAAACAATCAGAGGGGCACTTGTTCTCACTGAGGTCTGTGTTTCCCATTAAACCCCCGCACGGCCAACTGCAGATACTTTCCAGTCGCTGTCAGATCACTTTTCAAAGAGGCACCTGCCTAACCAGAACCACCATCAGCCCATGGCTTTTCTTCTGGTCCGGGTGGTGTTTCTGTTTGACAGTCGAACCTTCGGCAGCGCTGCCAAACGCTCTGACTTTAACTTTGGCTCGCCCCGCTCGGCGTCTTCCTCCTGGAAATGATGCATTATCTCGATGCTTGGCGTGTTCATGCAGCCAGCTCACGTACGAAAACATCCTGACCAAGCCAGAACCAGAACTGCAGCTTCAGGTTCTCAGGGCTTCACTGGATCACAAGAAAACTCACTTTAGTCTGAAACCTGTTCATGTTGTGATCATGTGACCTGCAGGTGAACCTGAGAGGCCACGCCCCCTTCAGACGACCTCCAACATTCCTCCGACGAGGTGACGAAAACACAAATATTTCAACTTTTCATCAGTTTGACTAATTCAGAGCGATGACAGAGTGTGTCAACACCAAGAACACACACACACACACACACACACACACAAACAATCATAGTAAAAAGAGTAAATCTAAAAGTCATGTTAATAAACACAAATATATAAATAAATATGAGGAAATTAAATTAATTAATTAATTAATTAAATAAATCTGATTTGCAATGAGTCTGTTCGACTCCCGGCACACTTTGTATTTCTACTTCTACTAAATAAAACTGAGGACGGATGATTCTGTAAAAAATATTCAGATTTTATTTTAGAAAAATGTGATTGTGCAGTTCACACTCTATCATCTCTAAAGGGACGACCAGGATAGAAAACAATAAAAACACAGAGACAGAAACACGATGAAACTGCTCACTGCTGGACTGGAAGACGAAACAAACATTAAACATCTAAACATCAGCTGTCAGTCTACAGGTCATCTACCATCAGGACGCTCCCACATTCTTCAACCAGGAAACTTTAAAAACACTAAATGTTTGATGAGGTCCTCAAAGTTTCTCAGCTGATATCGTGCAGTGAACGAGATATTTTATGAAACAAGACGATCATTTAAGATTCAGACCAATGAGAACTTGCGTAAACAGGAAATTTATATATTTATATTTGCATAAAAAAAAACAATGATGAATTAAAAATGGTTGAACTTGTAGACAGAATTCCTCACATGAAACATGAAACAGATTCTGTTCAAGACTTTCTGAACATTTCAGCGTTTAGTTTCCTGAACTCAGTGACTTTAGGAAGCTCATCAAGGGAACGTCTATTGACTAAAAACAAAGCTGATCATCAGATCTTTGCAAGTCGACTTAATCTTTGTTAGAAAAAGATCTGAGAGTTTACCACGAGGACTGAAAACTGTTGAAAATGTGAACGGTTTGGTGAGACAGGATGTAAAAAAACATGCACATACAAAGACTGACAGGCTACACGTGATGCACACATGTTGTACATGTGAAGCACACGTCAGTTCATGCTCCAGCATTGGTTGAGAAATGTAAACATTCATGTGAGACGCAGACAGGCGCTTGCGTTCGTTAAGCAGCTGACTGACTCTGAGAGTCGACGCATCACATCCCGAAAAAAGCAAACAGAGCGGTGAAGGCACTGACGGGCGGAGCTGTCCCGGGAAAACATGCAAAACATGTCGGAGGGAAGCGAAGGAATCGGAAAACTCTCAAACGATCAGCAACAAACCTGTTTTTGTACGACAGCGGTGACGCGCAGGTCAGGACGCAAACGAAGCCTTTAAAGATGAAAGCCATGAAATCCATTTGAAAGTGTAAGACAGAGGTACTCAACAGAGAACAGTGATGGAAGTGACTCCAAAGACAGAAACAGACAGTATATACAGGTGGAGAAGACAGGTGAAGGTTCATGGAGACAGGTGGAGGTTCATAGAGACAGGTGGAGGTTCATGGAGACAGGTGAAGGTTCATAGAGACAGGTGAAGGTTCATAGAGAAGACAGGTGAAGGTTCATGGAGACAGGTGGAGGTTCATAGAGACAGGTGAAGGTTCATAATGACAGGTGAAGGTTCATAGAGACAGGTGAAGGTTCATAGAGAAGGGTGGAGGTTCATAATGACAGGTGAAGGTACATAATGACAGGTGAAGGTACATAATGACAGGTGAAGGTCATAATGACAGGTGAAGGTTCATAGAGACAGGTGAAGGTACATAGAGAAGACAGGTTAAGGTTCATAGAGTTAAGTTTCATAGAGAAGACATGTAAAAGTGTCATAGAGACAGGTGGAGGTTCATAATGACAGGTAAAGGTTCAATAGAGACAGGGGGAGGTTCATAGAGACAGGTGGAGGTTCATAATGACAGGTGAAGGTTCATAGAGAACAGGTGAAGTTGGAGGAACAGGCGACCTTGCAGAGGGTCAAAGTTCAGTTTTGGGTCACTGAAACGGGCGAAAGCGTCCTTAAGAAATTAAAAGTCCAAAGATTTTCAGCGTCTGTCACCTTCACCTCCCGCCAATGAACTGCTCTTCCTTCCACAAATCAACGACAAGGCGGGTTTCCTGTACACAAACACAGGTGTTCAGACAGGTGAGCATCAGCTGATGAAGCTGAAGTTCAAAGTTCAGAGAAGTGAAAAGGTCGTTGGTACCAGCGCAGGTTCGGCTCCTATTTATACTGTCCTCTCGTCCTCTTGCGCACTTGTATCGCTTCCCTGTCGGTGACATTGCTCGTATTAGCTTTCGCTTCTACTGAGAGGAAAGAGAGGAACGCTCAGAAAGATTGAGGTAGATCCTGTTATTTGGTAAGTGCGAACGTATTTAAGGAGAGTGGCTTAGGACTCGGAGGACGAGGACTAGTGGTAGTGGGCGGGTTAGATACAGTTGATTAGAGGGATAGATATTAGTTGCCCTTTGATTACGCTCTCCTTCAACGCTTCAGTTTCGAGCTTTCTCTCTTAGTTTTCGCCCTCTTTCTCTGACTCCGAGGTCCGGCGGTTCAGGACTTCATTATGTGGTGCGATGATGGCTTCCTCCGCTCCTCTGTCTCCCTCCAGGAATCTGGCTCCATGAACACGAGAGAACAGGAAATGAGGTGCAATTGGGTGGTTTTTCAAACAGATGATGTTTCAACCACAAGAACCAAAACAAACATTTACACTCGTTCATGAATAAATGATAGACGTTTCATGTTCAAATAAGGTATTTATTTATTTGGTATAATAATATATAATAATATATACATATATACATATTCTTGTTCCAACTTTAACATTTATTTGATTTAATGAATCAAATTGTTCGATCACTCACACTTGAGTTTGTCGTACAAAGTCTGCAAAGTGTTGATCTCTGGAACAAAGCTCGATGATCCTCAGACGTTCCTGGATCTCCTGCAGAGGTCAGAGCGTGAAAACGTCAGGCTAACGAGGAGGCTCAGGAGGAGGTCTGCAGGTACAAATACTCGTCTGTTGTCGTACTCGTAGTACAGACGACCTGCTGAGGCTGAAAAGACGTCTAAGCCAAACAAATGTCGACTGTCTCAAACTAAACACTTCTTGTGGATTCAGATGCTAAAACTCAGCACGAGAAGGACCAACAGAACCGGAACCTTCAGGTCCAAACTGGTACAGGACCTTTAAACTGAATCCAGAACAGAAATACTCATCAATCTCACAAACAAACCTCTGAATAAAAGATTAAAATCATCCTTTATGCTGATGACACTCAGCTGTACAACAGTTACATTTGACTGAAATAAAGAAACTAAACGTCAGACGAGTTCAGAAACATAATCAGTTTTTCACCTCTTTGCTGAGCGTGGTGTTTTGGTAAATGTGTCGTATCTCGTCGTTGATCAGATCTTTGGGGCCATCGGTGCTGACGGAGCTGTTGTACTGGGGGGAGTCCGGGTCGCAGCGGCGGTAGTACTGTGGCATGACATTGTCGTAGTGACGGCAGTACTGTGCGGTGACCAGGTCGCCCTCAAACATCGAGTTTAACTTAGTGGCTCGCTCCAGAGTCGGCACACTGTCACCTCGTCTGGAAGAGGGAAACGTGATCATGTAGGTTTACAGTAAATGTCTTTGGCTGATCAACTCATCAAGGCAGATGTTCGCTCACCGTAGCGGATCCTCGGTGTCCTCCTCGTCGTACTGCTCTCGCAGCGATCTTGCCAGGAAAAAGATGATCCCGGCCACCACCATGAGGAAACCGGCCACCGAGGCGATAGCGATGCCCACCACCAGCGGCTCTGAAACATACTCCTCGCAGTGCTCGCCACGATACCACCAGTTCTCTCCAACTCGACACCTACAGCAAAGGTCAGAGGTTCAACTCCACAGATATACCAAGAGTAATAAATACTGTATGAGATCATCCGACCTGCAGATGGCGCCCTTGCCGGGGATGATGTCACATTGGCCGTCATTGAGACAGAAGTTGGTCTGCACCTCGCAGATGCTCTGACACGGCAGACCGTCCACGCTCAGATATCCGGCGTCACAAACACACTCGGCCTCGCCCGACCACCGGTTCACCATACAGCGGGAAAACTCATTACACGCCTGGAATTTACAGGGATCTGCCCGGTCACCTGGCGAGGAAACAAGAAGAAACAGAGGAAGAAGAGTTAGAGGTCAGGGCTGGAGGATCGAGGGATGTTCCCGTCAACATTAAGATGTGTGTCAGCAAACAGGAACTTTTAGAAACGCCTTACAACCTGGAGAACAATCGTTCAGGATTTAAGGTGGACTTGGTGTTAAACCCAGATTAATCCAGATTAATCCAGATCCAGCATCTACAGAACCTGGTGTGGGTGATCGTGTGCTTGTGCAATGGAAAACGTGCCTGCAGAGCGCAGCAAAGCTGAGGCGAGTAACCGGATTACTGCGTCCACAGTGAGTCCTGACCGCTGCTGTAGATTAGGGTTATCAGGCTGTCAGGAGCTCCTCTGATTGGCTCAGACAGATTAAAGACTACAGCTCAGCAGAGATGGACTCTCTGGAGGAGATCCTCGTCTCAGATGCAGAAATCATCAGGCGAGGATGACACAGACGCATTCTTATTATTACGTAACACCATCGGAAACTGCGTAAAAAAGAAGTTTAAATATAACTGTCGCTATCTGAACACTATCTTAACGTCATCTGGATTTAACGGTCTCTGCTAGTCAACCAGGATCTGGGTTCTGCTCCAAGTTTCTACTTGTCAAATGTTGCCTATTAAATGTAACAAGCTAACAATTTAAGCAAACTTAAGATGTGACTATATGTCATTTTTATCTTTGAACCATTGTCAAAATGTTGCTGTATTTTCAGCACAGACGTGCTAACAAGTAGCATGTCCAAGCACAGGAAAGGAGGAAGTTGACCATGGCTTGCTCGACTGTGATTGGAACACAGAAGATAATAATGAATGAGTGGAGTACAGGTAGAGAGTAAATCCACCCACACCGCTCAGACACAACACAAATAAACCTCAGGACATAATTAAGCAGAGTGGACAGATCGTCTCTGAGGGTCAGGTGGACAGACGTAAACAGTGGCAGCCATGTTGATTCGTCAGTGAGTTAATGTGCTGCTGCTCACGTTCCTCACAGATAGATTATCTCAGGTATTACATTCCACACACAGGATTCAACGGCTGAGCATGAAAGGTCTTATAACACCTCCAAAAATAAAACCGAAGCTGCAGACGATCAGTCGGAGTACGGGGAGTATTTTTCGAGACATACATCATAAACACAGATTAAAGCTCCAGTCTGACAACGAAACAAAACATACGACAAGGAAGATGTGTAATATAAACCAGGACCCATCTGTCCACCCAGACACTAGAAGTCACACTACGTCGTGTTTTTGTTGAAAGGAATAGTCTTCCTGTGCAGGAGACAGCTTCAGTTCAGCTTGTTTCTAAAACTTTTGAGGAAGATCTCGCCTGAAGCTTCATTCTAGACATGTATTCCAAACTAGACCTACCTGATTCCACATCCAGAGAGTACTTGTCAATCGACAGGTTCATGGTCTGGTGGGCGGTGTTGGCGAAGTCCTCCAGGATGAGGTAAACAACGTTGGTGACCCCTCTGGGAACTGGTTTACCGAACCTCATCCTGCTGTTCACCACGATGCTGCCATTCCTGAAGTTGAGGATCTCCAGGTTCTTGAAGTTGTTCAGGTTGGACTGAAGGTACGGGACCAGCTGCAAGATCGAGACAAAGACATGTGAAAAACATTAGAGATGAATCTTTAATTTTTAATCACAGAGACCAGAATATTTGAGTTCTCACCAGCTGCAGGAACCGTTGCTCCAGAGCTTTGTACTCAGCAGAGCTCTTGTTGAAGAGGTCCATGGAGAACGCCATGTTGGTCACCCTGAGGCTGAAGAACACTGTCAAGGCCTTGCCAGGTCGGGTTGGCAATGCGATACTGTCCAGGTCTGACCCCTGAGCCCCACTAGAGAAGCCACTGCTGTCACCTTCAGTTGCCACACCTCCATACCGGAACACATCGAAGCTGACGTCAATGTTTGGCAGGTCGGAAAGATTGTACTCGAAGGGTTGGAGCTCAGTGGTGGGGTTGGTGTTGTTGACTTCCTGAAGTGAGGAAGTTGTTGTTTGGACCTGACCTAATTCACTTTCTGAAGTTTGTGTCAAAATGGCAGCCATGTCTTCATCCTGAAGTGAAGCACCTTGCAAACCAACGGCACCCAGAGCACTTTCTGTTTTGTTCACTACAACCAAAAGAGGAACATTTAATGTTGGATTGATCATTGGAACTTCTTCGACGTCTTCATGGTTTGGGTGTTCGTGGTAAACGAGTTCCTCATCCACCGGCACTGAGTCCGACACCCGAGTGAACGGCGAGTCTTTCTCAGGTGAGAGTGCAATGTTGCTGCTGTGGTCAGATGAAGTGAGAACCAGACCAGCAGTTGTGGTGACAACCATGACTTCATCAATAACCAGATCCTCATCTTGGATGCCACCCACCGGAGCTGTTGCTGTCGTTGAATCAGTGGTGCCAATGTGTTGCTCCTCTAAAATCTCAACTTCAACATGGTCTTCTGTTCCCGGCAGCAGCAGTTTGGATGTTTCTGTGAATAAATCTGGTTCTGTTGGGTCTTCAGTGGTTGGAGCAACACTAGAGTCTTTCACTGTGACTGTCTGGACTTCTACAATGGTAAGGGTCTCTTTGGTTGAAGAAGGGTCAGTATTAGTGACTTTAGGTACTTCAGATGCAACAATGACTTCAAGCTCCTCCTCCCAAGGAACCTCTTCTGATTTAGACCCAACTGTAACCACAGGATTCTCTATTCCTGCTTCAGTAGTGACTTCTACCTTCTCAGTGGTTTCTTGAAACTTGATTGCCAAATTAGTCGGTGCTGCAAAAACAGAGGCCTTGCGAGTCCAAGCTTCAGTTTCAGGAGAATCTGTGACTGGCTCTGCATGGGTATGTGGTCCAGTCAAGGAGTAGTCACCATAGATGCCAGATGCCTCCACTGTTTGCACTGAGAGTTCAACAGTCAAGGTCGCTTTGGGCAAGAATACGGGTGCTTCAGTGGTAGTTGAGTACCGAGGGTCTGTGCTAATGTGAGGCGTTACTAAAACCTGATCCAAGAAAGGTTCCTCTTTGCCTCTGTCAGGCACTGATTCCTCAAAAGCAGGAACTGTAGTTGTCTGTAAAGTGTGAACATTGGTAAATTCAACATCCACCCCTATTAGATCATCTTTGTCAACGGCCTCCTCATCCTCATCTTCGTCCTCAGTCTCCTCCAGATCAGGCGGCGGTAGCACCTCCAGCCTGCCGCCACTCTCATCATAGAAGCCAGTCCCATCAGAGGTTGCCACTGGCTGCCAGGACCAGAGATCAACTTCCTGGCTGTCTCCAGAGAAACCAGAGCCAGAGCCTTCGTCCAGTGTGACTTCAGAGCCTGACTGAAGTTTCTCTGTTGGAAAGAGGGCGACCACATGGTCCCCTCGGGGGGTTTCATCTCCGGTGGCAGAGGCATTATTGAGGAGGAATCCCTCATCTTCAATATTTCCATTATCTGTAAACCAGAGAAGCACATGGAAAATTTTACGGCCTGGATGTACTCGGAGTGCTGAGTGAAGTTCAAACTGGAGGAAACTTGAACAGAAAGAATTATAAAGATCCAGATGAATTTACAGTCAAACCTGATAGGATGAAGGTTTAAACTGGGTTCAGAGGGACTTAAATTTAATTGCTTTAATTACATCTACGACCTCCTCAAAGTGTTTTATTTTCCACTGTTGTAAAGTTCATCTGGGGTCAATGGCAGCAAGTCCAGCTACTTTTCCATGTTTTTGAGATCAGAGTAAAAAGATTCGACCGTTGTTTTGAACATTTACTCACTCTCTGCTGGCTCCAGGTCGACCGTCTTCTTTGGGAATTCAGTGACGGTCGGAGGATCTGTGCTCCCACCGAACATGAAGACGTCATTCTCGCTCACCACATCAGCCTGAGGGCCTTTCCACGGGTCGAAGGGGTCGAACAGGAAGTCATCTTTCTTCAGGAAGACGTTGCCACTTTCCACCTCGTGGCTCGGAGCGTCGGGAGGCTTCTCTGCAGCGAGGACGTTATCCTGAAAGACATTCAACAGTTGGTGCCTGAAGTTCATTCTTTATTTCTGAGTTGAAACTGTTTAATCTCGTTCTGTTGGACCCACCATGTTGTCGAAGGTGTCGGCTGGTCGGCTCGTAGGTTTCATGGCAGGTAACAAGTTCTCCACTATAGGAACCAGTTGAGATCAGAGCAGATTAAAGATGAGTTACATCATAGTTATACATCTGTGTTAAACATAAAAACAGCCGGATGAATCAAGATTTGTCGTACCGTCCTCCAGCTGCGTTTCCAGGCTGCTATTGGTCATGAAGTTGTCTTTGTGCAGAGCCTCGGTGATGTAGTTTCTGAAGTCGGTGATGGTATAGACGACGGTGGGCTGCTCGCCGGCTCCGGGGTAATTCTTCTCCACCAGGTTGTTCTGCAGAGAGATGAAGTCCAGCGTGTTGCTGGTGATGCCGCTGCTGTCGACCTCCAGAGTGATGCCGTAGTGTACCAGGACCACCAAACCCCTGAGAGAGAAGAAGACGATGCAGGTGAGTCCGTCTGTGCTCACAGTCAGCACTGTGGTCAGACCTGTGGGGGGGTTTCCTGGACAGAGGTCAGGGGTCAGCGAGCCTGGCGTAAATCTTTAATGATAATCCTGCGGCGGCTGCAGGTGGCTGGCGAGCGGCGAGCGACTTATCCCATTTAAGAGCTGATAGACGATTGTTAAAGACGTTAAGAAGCCATTAGAGCAGAGTAACCACAGAGCGACAGCCAGGTGAAAGGGGCTTTGAGAGGGGGCAGGGTCTGAGAGGTCACAACGAAGGAATGGTAACACATCACATGTAAATATAAAGGTAAGAAAGACAAGTCAGAGACCTGAGTGAAGTAAACGAGTGCTCGACATTCAGGTGTTTCCTTTTTGTGTGTTTTACCCACAATGCTCAGCTGCTGTGTGTTTTTACAGTGCAGTGAATGATGTAAGGAGTCCTACACTGTAAAAAAACTTCTTTTAAAAAGCAAAGAGGTCTCTGCAGAAGAGAAGTCCTGATCTGATGACATGACAGCTGAATTTCCCATCAGGCCGTGCTCACTAAAGGGACGGTAGACGCGTCACGTGTGGATGGGATGGATTTATCAAACTGTGTCACCGCCTGAGAGGAACGAGGATGTCCTCAGACATGAAGCCAACGACGTATGAACGAGAAGACTTCGTCAAACTTACCGCTCCAGGTCCTTCTGAGGCCTGAGGACAGAAAGCAAACGTACCATGAAGACATGTTTCATCACATATGGATCCGTTGTCAAACATTTGAAGGATAAACATTCAAACTTCACCTGAACTCCACGACGTGGACGTTCTTGAAGCCCGGCAACCTGACAAAGGCATCTTCAATCTGAAAGTTAGAGAGGATGTTTGTTTCTGTGAAGCAGATTTATTACATCTTATATCATAGATCTGAAAAAACTGAGCACACTGTGTCTGATTTAAAAACATGCTGCAGAATCAGCTGATGAATTCATGCAGTGTCTTTTATTCGGGGTCTCCGTGGCCCGTGGCTGCACTCTCCTCTTTTTCTCTGCTGCAGTCGAGCTCCTGCTGTTTCTATTAGCCCTGTTATCCACTTCATATTCCCTCATTAATGACCCTGACCCCGACATTCAAACCATAAACCGGTTTCCCGCGTCACAAACAGTGGAGCGGAGCCTGAAAAAGTCCCGGCGGTGCGGGAATACACCAGCGCTCTCTGCTTTCCTGGCACCGCTGCTTTTTCCAGCAGTTCGCAGTGAGTCACCGCTCGTATTCTGTATGTTCTCTGAAGTTTTCCAGCTCTCTGCTTCTGCCTCGGACGGTCGTATAGCTGATGGCTGGCAAGGCCGAGGAAACTGAGCTTTGAAAGCGTGAAGATCCCTAATGCGTGAAAAACAGGCGAGGCCTTTAAACTCCTGAGTCTGCAGTTTGTAGGAAACCACAGTTTGGTAATGAGTGTGCATCCTGGACGTCAGAGAGGAGAAATGACAGAAAGCTTTACTCCTTTCTGGAGGAGGAGGTCACAAAACCTGGCTGATAGACCAACCACAGCTCATTGCATCATCTGTTCCTCCAAAATAAGATGATTCGACTGAAAAGAATGAACTCTGCGTCTGTGGCCCTCCTGTAGGTCTCTGGCTCTTGATGCTAATGTCGCTGTGTTAGCAGTATTGAGTAATATCACAGCACATTAACACGTTACATCTGTTTCTATGATTAACTTGAAAGAACTGTTCAAATGTTGCTACTCGTTTCCCATATTTCAGCAAAGTCTCATGCAGCAAAGCGTATGTTAGCTTCAAGTCTCCCTGAACATGATGTGTGACCCTCGCCCTGCCTTGTAGCTGCCTTACCCTGCGTGTGAAGTGTCTGGACAGCTGCTGGTAGTGGAAACTGCTCGGGTCTCTCAGATCGTCGTTGTAGGTTTCTTCTCTCAGCTTGATGCTCAGCTCCACCACCTGGTCCTTCATGGACCTCGGGGGCCACAGCAAGGTGTCGTCTATCTCATTACCTATCTGAGTGCGAGAACATTCAGAGATGTTTGGTATTGGTATGTTATCAACACTGAAGATTGTTGGAGTTCTACAGCTAACCCACGTGCTTACCGAGTTGTCCTCCTCGTTGTCCAACCCAAAGCCGTTGTTTCCAAGTAAGTTGTCATCTACATCATAAGGCCTCTCTGTTAGATCGGGGAAGTTGCCGTTGTTGTACTCCATGACGAACTTGGTCGTGACTTCCAAAGAGGCACCGGGAGTGGGCTCATCTACTACAGTACCTTGTGTACTCTCTGCGGTGACGTCCACAGCGGTTTCAGACTCAGACATGATTTCTACTGGAGCCTCTGTCATGATTTCATCTTCTGTTCTAACATCAGAGGAAACCCCCTCAACTTCCCCTGGGACAACCTGAACACTGTCCTCCCTTGAGATGACATCTTCTTCTGGTGAAAACTCTTTGGTGACCTCCTCAGCTTCAGTGGTTCCTCCCATTGTAGTAGTACCTGAATGGGCATTAGTCACAACTTCTGGAGATGTTTCACTTGGAGCCTCTGGGACTGGGACTTCTTTCTTAGGTTCAGAAAAGGATCCAGAGTCTATAACTTGAACTGTAGGCTCAACCACCTGTGTAGTACTCTTCTTGGTGGTTTCTGATGGTACTTCTACCTCAGAGTCTCCTGGGAGCTCCAGTGTTACCTCTGTTTCAGGTGTTTTCACCACTTCAGTCCCAGGCGATAAGGTCTCTGTATCTTCTGGAACAACAGTGATAACTGGAGTGACCTCTTCATCAGAGTCAAGATTTTCTGGAACAATTTTCTCTTCAACTTCTGTTGATTCGGCAACACCAACTTCTTCCTCTATTATCTCCTCTGAGGCTTCAGAAATGGCTTCTTCTCTTTCTTCTTCTTGTGTTATGGTGGGATCAGTTTTATCGTCATAGGTTACCACTTCAGGTTCTGCTTCGTGTACAGATCCTCCTGTGGGTTCTGCTGACTCCTCTGCATTTTGCTGTTCTGTATTTTGTTTTGGTTCTTCTGCTTCTACAGGTTGAACTTCCTGTTCTGGTACCCCTGTAGGTTCTGTCTCTTCAGCGGGTTGTTCTACAGGTTGGACTTCCTGTGCTGGTTCTCCTATAGGTTCTACTGACTCCTCTGTATTTTGTTGTTCTGCGTCTTGTTTTGGTTCTTCTGTTTCTACAGGTTCAACTTCCTGCTCTGGTACACCTGTTGGTTCTGTCTCTTCAGCAGTTTCTTCTTCAGGTTCTCCTTGTGCTGGTACCCCTGGGGGTTTTGTTGACTCCTCTTTAATTTCTTTTTTGAGTTCTCCTTTCTGCTCTGGTCGACCTCTGTGTCCAGTCTCTTGTGCAGCACCTCCTGTCAGATCTACTATTTCTACAGTTTCTTCTATAGGTTCTGGTTCTTGTATAGTTTCTTCTATAGGTTCTGGTTCTTGTACAGTTTCAGTCACATCTGCGGTTTCTTTCTCGACAGGTTCTGTAGGTGCCTGAGCTATTTCTTCTCCATCTTCAGTTGGTTCTCCTGTAGCCTCGTCGGCCACCTTTACTAGCTCTTCGCCAGTTAGTTCTGTTTCTATCGTAGATTCAAATGCTTCTTCTTCTACTGCTGTGTCTGTTGTGACATGTACTGGAGCTTCTATGGTATCCTCTCCGGTAACCGTTGCCTCCTCCGTTTCCTCAGGTAGTTCTTCCTCTGCTGTTTCATCAGTCTCAGTCGGCTCTTTCACATCCGTCTTTGTGGTTACTGCCTCGGTGGACTCTTCAGCAGCAGTCGTCTTATCTTCAGTGAAAACTGAAGCTTCTTCATGGTTGATTTCTTCTTGTAGCTCCTCTTTTGGCCTTTCGGTTGCCTCTGATACTATTACTTCCTCCACAGTAGTACTGTCAACTGTTGCCTCCATCTCACCAACTGTAGTATATGGTGGTGCCTCCTCTGTGACATAAGAAGCATCTTCATCCATGTCATCTTGTAAGTTAACTACAAAAGGCTCAGAAGTAACCATGGCCATCACTGTTGGTTCGTCTTCTGGCGCTTTGCCCTCGCCGGTGTCCTCACTAACTTCTGTCTTGTCTGTTGTGGTCAGAATAGAAGCCTCTGAAGGAACCTCAGTTTTTATGACTGGAACAGATTCTTGCTCTGGAGTCACATTTATAAATGCTTCAGCTTCTTCTTCTGAATCTGTTATCAGAACTACAGTCGGAGTTGCATTTGTGCTCACGTCGGTTTTATCATGGCTAACTGCTACAACAGCCTCTGAAGGATGTTCTGCAGGTTCACCTTCAGATACTCCAGGAAAAGCTAACTGAGGTGCATCTGATACTATTTCAGTGACTGGCTCTGGTTCCTCTACAAACTCATCAGTCAAGGCTACATCTGAGGTGATATCCAAAGAATTGTCTGTAATGTCTTCAACTTCTGGGCCCTCAGTGATCTCGACAGTTGTCTCTGGGATACGCAACGTCATGGTTTCTGATGGAGCCTCAGCAGGCTCTGGAGATATTTCCTGCCCTAATACCTCCAGTGTGACAGCCTCTACAGCAGGTGTTATAGTGTTTGTTTTTTTTGTAGTGACTTCTTTAACCATAACCTCTGACGGTGGCTCTTCACCTTCTGGGCTAACTTCTTGAATTACTTCAGAATGAGGTACATCCACATCTTCAGGAATGATCTTAAGGATTTTGTCATCTTCTGCTACAGCCTCATCTGTTGTATCTGGGACAATTCTATCCTCCCCAACTTTTGCAACAACCCCATTAAAGGGGCTGTGGATAACAGAAACCTCTGTGGAAACCTCCACAGTATCCTCTGCAATGGTCTCAACATCTGCTTCTCCAGACTCAGAAGGAACCTCTACGTCAGTGATGACTAAAGATGGACCTTCTGAAGTGATGCTGGCCCCGGTCTCCTGAACGTCTTTATTGTTCTCTGTCGTGGCAGCAACCGCAGATTCAGAGGTCAAATCCAGAGGAATCTCAGTCCAGGTTGTTGAAGCCTTGAGAACCGAACCTTCGGATACAGAAATTGGAGGGGTCCAAGTCGTAACGTCAAGACCTGGAGGAAGGTCGTCTAGGTTCATTGTGATTGTCTCTGATCTGATGATGACTCCTCCTCCTATAAAACAACAACATGTTTCAAATGTCTGCTAACAGGACTTTACTTGCAGCCCAAAGCTCCAGGGTATCTCACAGTCACAAACAACTCTGATGGTTCTTAGACGTTCCTTCATCAGATGCTTTTCCTCAAGGACATAATCTGTCATATATTTTGTTTTTTTTCGCTTTTGTTGTGTTGGTACTGGATTCAGACACTTTAGACACTGAAAGACCTGAGTTATTTAAGAGACATAGAACTTCAATCCCATGTTGGCACCGTATCTGCTCAGTCCTCAGGACACCTGTAAGCTGTGATCTCACTAACCCTGATACGTGTCCTGCTGTAACTCAGTCAGGTCTACACCTCAGCTTCTGGTCCTCTATCCAGCCTCCTACCATTGACCAGACTGCTGCCTGTAAATAGGCTTACAGATCTATTCTGAGAGCCGAGCGTGTGACGGGAATCAGCCGCCCATTCCCCCCTCACATAAGACAGATTGGGGTGTAAGGTGAAGAGACTGCAGCTGACTGCAAACTTTTAAACTTCTACAGACATTCAGGACCCATCACAGGGTTGTAGAAGACTTGGAATGGGTCAGGAAGAGGTCATCAATAAGACGCTATTAACCACCTGCGGTCCAAGATTCTAAGATTAAATAAATGTAATGTTAAATAATTTCACATTTTGTTCAAAACATTGGAGGAACATTGATTTAAACTCTGCTTGATATGAACATTTTTTAGAGCTGCAGAAAAAGCAGCTCGTCTGTCAGTGAAAGGTTTGTGAGTGTCTTCAGGTGTGTTTACCTGGTCGGGTCACCGATTCTCTGGTTGGGACGGTCGTTGTTTCAGAGCTGCAGCAGAGACACGCAGAAAAACAAAGCTTTGAGAAAACAACCAAAACCAGCAGCAGCTTCCTTTGAATTACTTAAAGCAGGTAGAGGCTCAACATGAAACAACATTCAACAATTAATAAGAGTTCAGTTTACTTCACCTGCACTGAATGTTTTTCTCTGACTAACTCAGTTTTATTTGATCACAGCTGTTCTCGTTTTATAGATGCACAAACTGCAGGAATATCTTAAAATATCTTAATTTAGAGGTCATGAAACAACGACGTGTTACTGTCCAGTAAAAACTTTAAATTTGTTACATTTAGTTGATTAATCAGTTCAGTCCATAAAAGATGAATCAAGCACAACTTTCATGCTTTTTGGTTAAAGCTCCAATGTGAATCTTTGATTCTTGTCTTTGTCACAGTTCATCACATATCTTTAGACTTTAATCGATCATTTCTGAAGTGATAATCAAGAAAACCATTCATAAAAATTAACTGACAGTGAGAATCATCATGTTCTGAGTTTCTTTAGAGTCCAAACTTGACTTCATTTCAGACAGCCGACATGATCAGAAACATCAGTGAAATAAACAAAAGCAGATTGTCGTATTTTTACAATTTATAAAGGGGAGTTTTCACATATTTTATGATTTCCTTCATGTTTAGTTGTTGTTCATCATCTCAAAACTTAAAAGTATTAAAAAAGAGAAAAGTTTATATTTGAGGATTGACCAACATTTACTGAGAATCTGGGTGTAGGAATTCACAGAGTCAACAAACTGTCAATGACAAAACATCTGTGATTCCTTAAAATAGTTGGCATTCCCCTTTAAGTTCATTAAAAATCAGCCATGGCAGCACAGCTGGGCAGAGGCATTTTTACAGTGAGAATTAACAAAAACCACACGACTGTAAAAAAGTGCAACGAGCCAAACAAAGCGGAGACAACAAACAAGCATCCACATGGCTCCACGTCGTCTGGCCGAGCGACAAACCAAACTCAGTTTTCTGTTTGTGAGCTGAAACATTTCAACTCTTAAAGTCCAGTTTCCCAAAGTTTTATTCATCTAGTGCAAGAAAATTTCAAGATGTGAGTCTGCTGGGTGTTTGCAGCCCGGAAGACAAATAAAACACAAACAGCGATGCCCACAATCTAACCCAGAATCTGCTTTCTAATAAAGACCATATGCCAAAATATAAAAACTCTGTTTCTGTCCTTTCAAAGTCTTACATATATTCAAGTTTTATATTTGGGATGTTTCGTGGTGTTTGCAGGCCTACCTGCACGGAGGCGGGTCTGCTGTGACCGGCACACTGCAGCAGGTGATGAAACACAGCACAGGTGTCAAAACACAACCAACACACTTCTTATTGTAAAGACAAGTCACTTAGTTTGTTCCCATGTCCGAGTCACATCCACCTTAAATCCACATTAAAACACGTGACAGCAGTGACAGGAAAAAGGGTGAGAATGTTTATCTGATTCATAATTCGAGTTCTTTTCTGTCTCACCAAACTGGTGGAGTTTGTTTCCACGTGTTTTAAATTGAGTTGATTTAAAGACTCGACATGTCACTAAATGACTGTTTAACTGATGTCTTAATGAACACCAGCACAACAACACAACACATGACTTACAGACAAAACCGCTTTAAACTGACCTGTTTGTCGCAGTAGCCATGGCAACTCTCTGAAAGAAACACATCGTCAGCAAAGAAAAGCAGTTTACAACAAGAACAGACTTAAAGTTTCATGTTTGTTTGATTTCTGCTGTTTTATCATGAGCTCACTGGATATTTACATACGGTACCACTAATCTATCTGAACTCAGAGTTTGTCGTCACTTCAAAGATTCAATTCTGAACATACAGTTAGCGTTTTCACATTGTTGGTTGTAATCATCCATTGAAGACTTTACATTTAAATAAAACAATGGCGTACTCACACTCCTGATCAGACTGATGTGTTCTTCTGATTGGCTGAAAAAGCTGCCGATGTCCATGACGCTGATCGAGCCGTCAATGCAGCGATTGACCCAGTCCTGGTACTCATCCCGATCTGGCAGCCGGTCCCAGAAGATCTTAAAGGCTTCCCACACCGTCTCCTGACACACTGAAACACACACAAACAAAAGATCAATGCACCTTGAAATCTGTTGCCTTGAAATAGTAAGAAGTAATGCAAACATTATATCTTAACGAGATATTTAGAGCCCATGAACAGAAACGCTGACCTGACAAACAGTTGCAACACAAATGTCCATAAATGTGCTGAAATGTTTTTCCTCGTTGACATTTTGTAAATTGAACTCAGGCTTTGCAAATATTAGCTCTTATTCATTGTTTACAGTTTCAACATGAAAGCGACAGGTCGAACTGTCGGCCTCTGAACAAACCTTCGTCTGCAACATGGTGCACCAAGTTTGACCAAACACTCTGACATGGATTTCCTAATCTAGGTCCAAAACAGACAAACAGTTGAATTCACACAACAACAAAGAAGTGGAATAAAAATGTCAGTAAACATCAGCTGTTTGGTGACATTCCACAGACAAAGTGGTTTAAGGTGGAAAATGCTCAAACTGTTGATGATCAAGCATGTTTGATCCTTAAACAGACCGATACTTTATCAAAGCACATGCTGTGGTAACTGTTAGCTGCATGAAGGTGAAGGTTACTTCACTGAGCTGAGTCTGTGAGTCCAACATCGATGTTTCTAACAACATTTTCATTATCAAATCGTTTGCCAATTATTGTGTTGATTAATCGCCACAATGCTGGAAGATTTTCTCTCACACACAAACTGAAACAACAAAAGAATTGAAAGCTTGTCCAGAGACTGAATGACTTAAGAAGATCGTGTTTTCACAGTGCATCTGGCTCTGCGTGACCTCTGACCTCTCTGGGATCGGCTGCGTTTCAGGACGGAAGACTTTGAGTTTAAGCTTGTAATTCAGTTTGGATAAGAGCTTCAGTGAAACACCTCAAGTATTAAAAGAAAAATGAGTTTCTGCACATCTGCAACACTAAAGGGAGCTGAAGGGAACACACCTCTGAGGTGAAAGTAGCTGAGGTGGTTGGCGATGGCCTGGTCAAACGTCTCCTGGGTGCAAAGTTTGACTCCGCTGGGAAACAAGATATTCCTTTTCCTTCGAGTTAGAGCGGCATGTCGTCTGTACAGAAGCTGATCTGAGTGCAAATATCTGCCATGCTCCTCCAAATCCACATCCCGGTCAAGAGAGACCTCTGTGGGCGTCCGAGAATCAGAAATCTCTGAGAGAAAAAGAAGTCGCAAAGAAATTCATTTACATCCACATTTTAGAGATTTGTCTAGAAAACAACCAAAAACCCAAAATTAGTCCGTTTAACCAGTGAGAGGTTAAAAAGTTTGATGTATTTTACTTTCTCTGAGTGAAAACATGAACATGTTAATAATGTCACAGCAGCATCGTACAGACCTGTCTCGGTGTAGATGCATCCTGACAGCAGCATGGCCCCGAGCGCCCACACCGCCAACCTCCCGCACGTTCCTGCCATTTCTCAAAGAATCTCAACGTCCGACTTCGGACTCGCTGCTTCTTATTTCCACCTCTTCAGCTCATCAGTGGCTTCCTTCCCACAGTCGCCCATCCACCAGATCGCACAGCATTTGTCCAAATAAAAGAGGAAAGACGACAGCAGACAGACAGGATATTGTCCAGAGCTCGGGACGGTCCTGACGTGGCGTCGCCGGGCTGCCCGTTGCTCTCAGGTGAGCAGATGGAGATTTTTTTCTCTTTGCATTAATCCTATTTGTTAATCTGCTGGACTGGATGACTGTCAGAGCGCCTGTGCTCCAGGGCAGCAGGTCAGTCTTACTTAAGGGAAATCAAACAAACAGGCCGATTACGTCGAGCGGAAACTCTTCAGCTAAAAAAACATCAATTAAAATGAATTTCATTTCCCACGAGTCACCAGAGTCAGTCACACCTTTACAAAGTCTGTTCCAACAGCTGGTCAAACTGCAGCACCCAAAATGAGTTTAAGTCTTAATAACAACCCATTCATCACTTTAAATGCTGCTTATGAATGAGTGGAGGAGAGGAGGTAAAGTTAAATCTTCAGAAATAAACCAAAGATCTGAGAACATGAATTAACTGCAGCTTACAAGGTCACGTTAAGCATTAAAAAGTTGCGTGACAGTGAAACGATCTGCACGAAACTCCAAACGTGTTTTTACTTTTGACTGTTTGAATCCCGCTGAAGTTCAGGTGACTTAAAAAACATGAAAAGACGACAGTGAAAACGTACGTACGACGAGTTTCTCCTGAAAACTTTACCTGAGGTTTCAGATTTATACTTAAGAGTTTTAATCTTGTAATTATTTCATGTTTATTTATTTCATATGTTTACATGTTTATTTATTTCATATGTTTACATATTTCATATGTTTACATATTTCATATGTTTACATGTTTATATATTTCACATGTTTATATATTTCATTACATGTTTACATGTTTATATATTTCATTTGTTTATATGTTTACATGTTTATATATTTCATATGTTTACATGTTTATATATTTCACATGTTTATATATTTCATATGTTTACACGTTTATATATTTCATATGTTTACACGTTTATATATTTCATATGTTTACATGTTTATATATTTCATGTTTACACGTTTATATATTTCATATGTTTACACGTTTATATATTTCATATGTTTACATGTTTACATGTTTATATGTTTACATGTTTATATATTTCATGTTTACATGTTTATATATTTATATTATTATGTTTACATGTTTTCTATTTTACATATGTTTACATGTTTTATATTTCATATGTTTAAATTGATTATATATTTCATATGTTTACATGTTTATATATTTCATATGTTTACATGTTTATTTTACCTGTTTATATATTCATTATGTTTAACTGTTTATATTTTCATATGTTTACACGTTTATATATTTCATATGTTTTTAACATGTTTACTATATTTCATATGTTTACACTTTTATATTTATATGTTTACCTGTTTTTATTTCAAATGTTTATATTTTCATAGTTTACTGTTTATAATTTCATATGTTTACAGTTTTCATTCATATGTTTACATGTTTATTCAATGTTTATATATTTTCATATGTTTACAATGTTTATATATTTATTTCACATGTTTATATTTCATATGGTTTACACGTTTATATATTTCATATGTTTACATGTTTATATATTTCATATGTTACACGTTTATATTTTCATATGTTTACATGTTTTTTCATATGTTTAATTTTCTAGTTTACCTGTTTATCTATTTCACAATGTTTATATTATTTCATTACACGTTTATATATTTCATATGTTATATGTTTATATATTTCATATGTTTACCATGTTTACATGTTTATATGTTTACATGTCTTTACATGTTATATATTTCATTTGTTTATATGTTTACTGTTTTACATGTTTATATCTTATTACATGTTTACATGTTTACACATGTTGTGTCACTGTGTTTGCTGTCGAGTCTCAACAGATTAATGAAGCTCGTCACTTTTCTATAATTAGACTCGTCCTCGTCCAGACGTGACCCCTGCTGCATCGCATGGTCAACAGACATCTTTTATTGGATGATGGGATTACCAGGAATGACTAGAGAGGAGAGGAGGAGACAGAGGAGGAGAGGAGGAGACGAGGAGAGGAGGAGAGGAGAGGAGATGAGGAGAGGAGAGGAAAGGAGGAGAGGAGACGAGGAGAGTAGAGGAGAGGAGAGGAGGAGAGGAAAGGAGCAGAGTAAAGAAGGAGAGGAGACGAGGAGAGGAAAGGAGGAGAGGAGGAGAGGAAAGGAGGAGAGGAGGAGACGAGGAGAGGAGATGAGGAGAGGAGGAGAGGAAAGGAGCAGAGTAAAGAAGGAGAGGAGACGAGGAGAGGAAAGGAGGAGAGGAGGAGAGGAGAGGAAAGGAGCAGAGTAAAGAAGGAGAGGAGAGGAGGAGAGGAGACGAGGAGAGGAGGAAAGGAGGGAAAATGCAAAACCTTATTTTTTGGAAGCGGGATGGAGCCTCTAAATCTGTCTAATCTGAAGCTCCCATCGCTCTGATAACACAAGTCTACAGACATGATCCACCAGACCAGGACCAGACCAGGGCCAGACCAGGGCCAGAACAGGGCCAGACCAGGGCCAGACCAGAACCAGACCAGGACCAGACCAGAACCAGACCAGGACCAGACCCGGAACAGAACCAGACCAGGCGGTCTGAGTGTCGTGGTGGTCGTCCTCCGTCAGCCTCTACAATTATCCAGCTAATGAGCTATAAGCTGATTGGTCCACAGCGGGGGGCGCTCTGCTAAGACCCCGAGATTAGACACACACACACACACACACACACACAGTGACCTTGACTCACAGTAGAAAGGACAAAACACAACAAACAATAAAAGTACTGCATGTGAAGTGACCGTGGTCAGAATGGAACTGTGAATATTTGAAATTAAACTCACCATCATGGTGACCTGTTGGATCTGGTTCTGACGGTTCTGGACCTGATGGATCTGGTTCTGATGGTTCTGGACCTGGTTCTGATGGTTCTGGTTCTTGAGGTGTCATGTTGTTCTGCAGAGCTGCTTCCTGTTTTGGCCTCGACTCGGTTCAGGTGTCGGACACCAACAGGAAGTCACTTGGGTCCAAAACAAAGGAACCTTTATGTTCTGGATCAGGACCAGATGTTTGTTTCTCCTCACAAACTTTCCTGATTTTTTAAGTTTATCACAAAAACAATATTTTTTTTTTTTAATATAAATGCAGTTATATAAAATCCTGTTTGGTTTTCAAAATAAGAGCATGACAGTGCCTCTAACTGTAAATAAATACGTTTTATTGATGAGTTTTTACACACATTTTATTTTGTAATCCATGTTTATTAAAAATCACAGAGTTGAGAAATCCTGTTTGAATCTCAAAATAAGAGCCTCTGAAAATGCCTCAAAATGAAAATAAATAATTTTAATTTGATAAAACAGGAAGTGAGTTTTACCAAGAAACATTTCGATTGAAAACAGAAAAGTAGAAAAAATATAAATTATTTATTGCACAGGTGAGTTAACGGCTCTGCGTGTTTTTTGGTCCTCGTGGCTTCACGTAGCTTCGCTCTGACTCTGATGCATCCTCATTATCAGACTCCGGATCTCCTCGCGCTTCTGTCGCACTCGGTGCCGCGGAAACCAGTGGTCCAAACGTAGGGGGAGGTCAAAGTGCACCACGTGGTTCTGAAGAGCCAATCAGAGAACTCGAATTAGTGTGAAGTGAGTTGGTCGTAAACACGTTTGACATTTAGTCTGAATATTTGTGGACGGTTATGAAACAGCTGTTTTTGAACGGAGTTTGGTTTGATTTCAGCGTTAATGACTCACATAATAAGTATAATTAATACGTCTCGTCTCACGATCGTCTGTCTTCTCGTCCTTCATTATTCTGATTTTATGCGGTTGAACTGGCATTAAAACAACATCTGCCTGATCTATCTGGTCAGGTTGTTAACCATGCGAGCTTTCCCGCCTGGTACTCTCTGCACACTGTTGTAAAGACTGATCATCAGTCCACATGAAGCGTGATGTGTACCTGCAGGAAGCTCTCCACGTACTGCAGCAGGTACAGACCACAGTCGCTGCTGTTGTCCTGCTGAGGAACCCGACAGTTGGAGCTCCTCATGTTGTCCGACGTGAACAGACGGGGCGTCGCCCTCCGGACCTCCCACTCCACCTGCAGGTAGCTGAACACAGACAGGACGTGTCAAGAACAGACGTCAGTGAGCATGTCAACATGACTTCTCTTTGTGTTGAAACAAAAGTGAAACATACTCTCTGAGGAGCCTGCAGACGTTCTCGTGGTACGACACCTTCAGCGAGTCCATGACGAGAATGCACGGCCTGGAAAAGATGCAGAAACCATCGCTTGAACAAAATTACAAGCACCTCCTGACCTGATTCGGGTCAGATTTAGAGTTCTTTGGATCAGTTTCTTTGCCGACGACTCACCTCTTTAAAACTGTGTCCTTCTGGCAGCCCTGATGAACGCAGTCCTGAAAAGACAAACCTGATGTTCAAACACCGCCTGCAGAGGCTCAAACAACCAAAGACTGATTATACATTTGATTGTGTGCTCTGTCCCGGTATATTTACCGGTGTCTGATGTGACCTCAGACTGACGGATGGTTTCCCCCCGGCTTGCTCGGATCCACCTGAGACATAAAAACAAGCTGGTTCAGTTTCACCACATGCTATCAGGTTCTCTTTTTACAATGTTGGCCACCGTTCATGTTTTGTCGTACTCTGCAAACCACAGAACCACAACAGCAACAGTACTGTGAGACTTTATCGTGAAACTGCTGTGGGAGAAGATTAGAAACTGTTGTAAGAGAGGTTTTTAACAGATTTCAAAATAAGATCAGTTTGTCATCATATCCAGATGATACAAATTAAGTTTTCTGTGACGAGGTTCATGGGTTTGGACTATTTTACGCCATCCAAAGAAAATACTGCTCCAGAAACAAAATGGGGGAAAACCCTTTTGGACCAGCAAGTCCAACAACTCAGTGACTCATATTTTAAACTGAACCATCTACAGTCAGATTTGCACCAAATGTTTGTGACATACTAACATTTTAATTCTTGAGTTCAGGCTTAAATATGTCACAACACCTCCTGTTAGTGTTTTAATAATCTGTTTCATATTCATTCATCCTCTGACAGTATTTATACAGATTTTGAAAAGTTTCTTGTCTTTTCACCAAGAAACACTTCTGTTTTCTTTAAACACGATTTAGTTTAACAAAACAACTTGAAATGACATGCTGTTCTTACAAGAAGATTTTAGAAACTGAAACTGAGTTTGTTGAAGGTTCTTGTAGTCGACTGGACTGAACTGGACCGGAAGAAGTTTCATCGGAGGTTTCTTCAGTTCTGACTGACTGGTGAGGAGTCCCCGGTATTCACCTCTGTGGGGTCGTTAGGGTCACCTGCGGGTCGCTGAGATCAGCTCTGGGTCATTACAGTCACCTGTGGCTCGTTACAGTCACCTGTTGGTCGTTACAGTCACCTGTAGGTCGTTACAATCACCTGTGGGTCGCTGAGGTCACCTGTGAGTCGTTACAGTCACCTGTTGGTCGTTACAGTCACCTGTGGGTCGTTACAGTCACCTGTGGGTCGTTACAGTCACCTGTGGGTCGTTACAGTCACCTGTGGGTCGTTACAGTCACCTGTGGGTCGTTACAGTCACCTGTGGGTCGTTACAGTCACCTGTGGGTCGTTACAGTCACCTGTGGGTCGTTACAGTCACCTGTGGGTCGTTACAGTCACCTGTGGGTCGTTACAGTCACCTGTGGGTCGTTACAGTCACCTGTGGGTCGTTACAGTCACCTGTTGGTCGTTACAGTCACCTGTGGGTCGTTACAGTCACCTGTGGGTCGTTACAGTCACCTGTGGGTCGTTACAGTCACCTGTGGGTCGTTACAGTCACCTGTGGGTCGTTACAGTCACCTGTGGGTCGTTACAGTCACCTGTGGGTCGTTACAGTCACCTGTGGGTCGTTACAGTCACCTGTGGGTCGTTACAGTCACCTGTGGGTCGTTACAGTCACCTGTGGGTCGTTACAGTCACCTGTGGGTCGTTACAGTCACCTGTGGGTCATAATAGTCACCTGTGAGTCATTACAGTCCCCTGTGGGTCATTATAGTCACCTGTGAGTCATTACAGTCACCTGTGGGTCGTTACAGTCATCTGTGAGTCGTTACAGTCACCTGTGAGTCGTTACAGTCACCTGTGGGTCGCTGAGGTCACCTGTGGGTCGTTACAGTCATCTGTGGGTCATTATAGTCACCTGTGGGATGCTGCATCATCTTCAAGAAGAAGAGAAGATTTGATCGTACAGGTTACTTTCAGGAAGTTTGTTTATGTCAGTTCCTGAGAAGCTAAAACTTCTAAACTCACCAAACTAATTAAGAAAACAAGAAAGCTTTGATTATATGATGTGTTCAGAGAAAAACAGTGACAATGGAAACTTTTGAAGATGTTGAAAAAGAAAAATGGACTTCAGTCATCAGTCTGTTTCTTTGTAAGCCTATTTACAGACAAAGAGAGAGCTTAGTTTGTCAGAGGAGGACACATTCATGTCTGGAACATTTAATCCTTTAATTTTTGGTGTGAATTGATGTGTAACTCTCACAACTGCTGCCAGTGCCCCAAATACCCCAAAGAACTGCCTGCCTGAACGGCCCTGAAGGGTATTGAAGAACACAAAGACGTCTGGGGACGATTATAGAGGCTCTGTTAAACATTATTGAGGCTGGAAGACACCAAAGCTACCAGGAACACTTTATTCTGCGGAGGTCGATCAGAAAACAAGCAGCAGCAGCAGCTCACCTGTTGGCCTCTGAAACGCCTCGTACTGAAGCTCCTCCAGACCCGGGAAGCAAACCACCACCAGGAACCAGTGAGCTCTGAGAACAATCAAACATATCACGTCATCACAGATTCTTCATTTATCTGCAGACCACCAGGAAAGACAGGGTATGGCCTTTGAGCTACTGGAAGGCTTTTAATGTGAAACACTTTTTGTCGGGTAAATTAAACAAATGGTCGACGCTGTAGTTTCAATATTTGACCAAAATTATTGATCTACACGAGGCCACATCTGATGTGAAGTTCAAAACCAACTGTCGGAGCTGGTTGTCAGGGGCGCTAGAGAAGTTTAAGTCTGAGTATAATTTTAAATATTTTAGTACGTGTGTAACAATACACAACTTTCTGTATTTCTTAGTGAACAAAATGAGACAAAACGATCATAAAATGACATTAAAGTGATGAATAATGACTTTGGTGAAGTCCTGATTCGGGTAAAAATGGACTTCAGTGAAACAAAAGCCGGTCTGCTAAAGTAATTGAAAAGAATCTGAAATGATTCAGCAGAGGCGACTTGAGTCGCTCAGTCTGTTACCCAGTTGGCAGGTAGACGCAGTGATGAGGTGCATGAAGTTTACGGAGGTCAAAACCTCAATCTGGCGTCTTTAAATCTGGGACAAAGAGCTGAGGTCAGCTCAGTCGCCTCCAGAGTCAGAGTCCTGAAATCAGCTGCATGAAACTGAAGTGAGTCAACTGGTTTTCTTACTCTTGATTGACAGGCACAAACAGGAAGTCTTTGGTGAAGATGTCCACATGGCGAGTCCACGTTTTCACCCTCTGATGCCTCATGTGACGATCGCTGAGAAAACAAGCAGAGGACGGTTTGGACCTATCAGCATGTTCACAGCTGAGCTGATGTTTTAGAAGGCGTTTCTCTTTTTCAGAGACTGAAACGTTTCAAAAAGCCTCTCAAAGATTTCTGATAATTAAAAAATACAAACATGTCGTCTGCAAAGAGACATGTTTGTCTTTGTTTATGAAATACTCTCACTGCTAAACTTCGTGAGGACAGGACACAGATTTAAACTGATCAAACTAATGTGACTGTGTTTCTTGTTGTTCGTGTTCTTACAGGACCGACGGGGCGTCGTTCTCTCCGGCGGCCCTCCGTCTGCTCAGCTGTTTGTAGAAGAAACTGCTGAAGACGTGACTACGCTCAGCCACCGAGCCCCCGACTCCCTCCAGGAGGAGGTACCTGCAGGAGGAGGAAGAGGAGCAGACCTTCAGACCGGACCGGACGTCAGAATAAAAGCATGTCGTCTGCATAGAGACACATGGTTCTGTTTGTTCGTTCGACTGACTGACTTGAGGTAGAAGTCGATGATGACATCGTTGAGGAACTCGCCACCGTTCAGACACGCCAAGTCCTCCTTTGTGACCGTGATCCGGCCTTTACAGGGCGGCGCTGGGTACTGGATCAACCTGAATACATACAGAGGGTTCGGTTAGAAACACCAACGCTTCAATGATTGACACCCGTCGGTCTGACCCGGTTCAGGTGCAGGTCGGTTTTACCTGGTGGGCAGAGCAGAGGAGCTCAGGCTGGACCTTCTCTGGTTGTTTCTCACCTGAGCCGCGTTCTCCTGAAACAAACAGATTCATTTTAATCGTTTGTTTTGGCAGGTTCTGATGTCAAGCTTCGAAAGAGGAGTGAACTCTTTGTGACCAGTGCACACTGAACCTCCTCCAGGAGGCACCTCATCAGCTCGGAGCCGGCGCCGGCGCCAGCTAACAGCTAACGAGCTCATAAAAACAACAGAGAAGAGAGAGGAGGGAAGGAGGAGGCGAGGGAAGGAAAGAGGAGTCTTACCACAGAGCGTCCCAGCAGTTCGAGGAGGTGCTGGTCCAGAGGAGGAGGACAGCTGTAGAGGAGCAGCAGTCCATCTGTCCACTCCAGAGGGGAGGTCAGCCCACTGGAGGAGGCGCATCCCTTCCTGTACTCCTCCATGTCCAGGATGGAGGCGAGCAGGGCGGCCTGGAGCTCCTGTAGCTGCTCCTTCAACACCAGCAGGAGGAAGGAGCACGGCGGGCCTAAAGAACCAGGAGAGCAACGTGAGACAGCACCTCAGAGGGTAGACCGGTCCATCAACATGTGGGCCCAGTTTAACCCGGTTTAACCCGGTTCAGACTGGCTCTGTTGGTCCAGTCTCTGGCTGAACATCATATTTCTCTCGGAGCTGAAACCTCATCGTGTTTCCACCCCAGGACTTTTTGGCGCCGCTCGCTGTTTTCCCAAAAACACGGCACACGCCCTCAGACTCGCTGTGATTGGCTGCTGGCACAGGACAGCCACCCGATTGGCTGTTTGGTTCCTGCCCAGCGCTGTCAAACGTTAATTTTCCATGAAGCCTCGCTGTTCCGCTCGAGCTTTCATTCAGAAACTTGTGCAGAGATGTTCTGTGTGCGAGCACTGCACGAAGGGAAAACACCTGACCCGGCTCCACTTCAGCTCCGCTCAGTCACTCAGAGAAACGTGGTCAGAGTGAGTGCTCGCTTCGTCTCCACAACTCTGGAAACTGTGAGGATGGAAACTGAGCGAGGCGCCAACACATTACACATCTGTTTGTTTTCCTGAGTGCACGAGGAAAAACTGCAGGAAACCGAAGTGTCGAAGATGACACTGAGGGAACTGAAGTGCAAGAGCACGGAGGAGCCCAGAAATGAAAGGATGTTCAAACACAAAGAGAACGGCAGTAAGAATAATGAAAGGAGCTGAAGTGTCATTTGAAGTGAAAGGAGTGTAAGCGTAAAATGTCAGTTTGAGTGTAAGAACTGAAGGAAGTTCAAGCGACGTGAAGAAGTGAAGCTGTTTAAACACAGAGCAAATATCATGAACGACAGTGAACGACATTAAGCTAGACAGAATGAAAGGAGTTGAAGTGTCAGCATCAAGTGGAAGCACTGACGAAGTGCAACTGCAAGTAAGAGGAGTGTATATGAAAAGTGCAAGTATTGAAAGTGAAGTGGCTTCAAGTGGTGTGAAGCGTTGAAGATGACACAAGATGACAAGCACTGAAAGGAACTAAAGTTCAAGAGTACTGAGGAGTTAATGGAGTCGAGGTGAAAGTGATGAAGTTCAAACACAAAAAGGGTTCCAGTACAAATAATGAAAGTAAATGCGGTGTCAGCATTAAGTGTAAGCAGTGAAAGTAGAGAGTCTTGAAGTGAAAGGAGTGTAAGATGTAAGCATTGGAAGGAATCTAAAGAGTCAGTGGACGTGAGTGTAAAAGCTGAAGACAGTTGAAGTGACAGTGAAGAAGCACTGAATTAAATGAAAATTAAAGTTTAAATATAACGAGGGAAACATCAAGCACAGGAAGAGCTGAAGTAGAACTACTGAAAGCAGGTGAAGTGTTTGAAGTTTCAGAACTGAGAGGAGTTGAAGTGGTGTGAAGTGTTACCTGAGGTGTCGGAGGTCTGGATGGCGGACAGCTCTGTCTGCAGCAGGTTGGCCTGAGCGTCACTCACCCACAGGAACAGCAGCGAGGGGGCGGGGCCTTTCCAACCGGCCAACAGAGCCCCGCCCTGAGCCACGCCCCCGTCCCAGACGCCATAACCACGAACCTGAGACGCCACCACAGTGACCTCGCCCACTTCAGTTCCTAACAGAGACAGTGCTTTACTGATGGCTCCGGGACAATAATAATAAAGTGGTGATATCACGGACGTTACCTTTCAGAGGAATGTTGAAGCCGTTCTCCGTGATCTGAACAGGAAACAAACACACCATGAACAGCTGATCTTATCCCACAATGCATCACTGCACAAGGTCGCCAGGTTGTTGTTGGTTGTGTTGACACGCTGACCCACTAACCTCCTCCTCTGCCGCCCTCACAGTTTCACGGTGCTCTAATTGAACGTGGCGAGCCGCCATCAGACCTGGCTACAAGTCTTAATTGCTCGTTAAAGTCTGAAATCTTAACGAGTTTACAGCTTCAGCAGGGAGTCCCCCCCCCCCTCTCTATGTTACACCAACACTTTACCGCTTCAACGACTCCAACAGGCTGCTGTTACCATGACGACGGACTGACGCCAAAAAGAACGAGGCGTTCTCACACACACACACACACACACACACACACACACACACAATAAAACAAAGCAAAGTTTCGTCCTGGAAGTTCTTCGGAAAAACACGTGTGAATGATTAAAACTACAGAAACTAATTATGGACCAATCAAATAAGTGTGTGTGTGTGTGTGTGTGTGTGAGTGTGAGTGTGTGTGTGTGTGAGAGAGTGTGAGTGTCTGTGTGTGTGTGTGTGTGTGAGTGTGAGTGTGTGTGTGTGTGTGTGTGAGAGTGTGTGTGTCTGTGTGTGTGTGTGTGTGAGAGAGTGTGAGTGTCTGTGTGTGTGTGGTGTGTGTGGGTGTGTGTGTGTGTGTGTTGTGTGTGTGAGAGAGTGTGAGTGTCTGTGTTGTGGTGTGTGTGAGAGAGTGTGAGTGTCTGTGTGTGTGTGTGTGTGTGTGTGTGTGAGTGTGAGTGTGAGTGTCTGTGTGTGTGTGTGTGTGTGTGTGTGAGAGAGAGAGCTGGAACAGGGCGTGGAAAAACAGAAACGAGGTGAAGTTTTAAATCGGCCAGAAATGCTCAAACATCCAACAACCGCTGCTGGACAGCGAACACACCACGAACATGTTTAACATACATGAACAGGAAGTACACAGACAGGAAGTACACAGACAGGAAGTACACAGACAGGAAGTCACGGACAGGAAGTTCACGGCAGGAAGTTACACGGACAGACTACACGGACAGGAAGTACATAGCTGTCCTCACCAGCATCTCCCCGTTGGCGTCCGCGTGCTTCAGGCCGGCGTGAAGCGAGTGAACTCGAGCTGCATGAACGAAGGAGGCGAGTGATGATCCTGTAAGACCACACACAGGTACAGTTAACCCACAGGTACACACACAGGTACAGTTACCCAGGTACACACACAGTACAGTTAACCCCAGGTACACACACAGGTACAGTTAACCCACAGGTACACACAGGTACGTTACCCACAGGTACACACAGGTACAGTTAACCCCAAGGTACACACAGAGGTACAGTTAACCCACAGGTACAATACAGGTACAGTTAACCCACAGTACACACAGGTACAGTTAACCCACAGGTACACACCGGTACAGTTAACCACAGGTACCCACAGGTACAGTAACCCACAGGTACACACAGGTACACACAGGTCAGTTAACCCACAGAATACACACAGGTAAAGTTAACCCACAGGTTACACACACAGATATACCACAGGTACAGTAACCCACAGGTACACACACAGGTACAGTTAACCCACAGGTACAGTTAACCCACAGGTACAGTTAACACACAGGTACAGTTAACACACAGGTACACACACCAGATATACCACACAGGTCAGTTAACCCACAGGTACATACACACAGGTACAGTTAACACACAGTACACACACAGATATACCACACAGGTACAGTTAACCCACAGGTACACACCAGGTACAGTTAACCCACAGGTACACACAGGTACAGCAGCGCGCTGTCAGTGTAGCATCAACATGTTTACAGGTTGATTTCCTTGTAAACTTCTCTGCTTCTCTGTCGTTGGTCAGAGGATTTCTGTCCCTGCACACTCGGTGTAAAGTTCACTCGAGTCCACCACCTGCAGGTTCTCTACACCAGACTCGTGAATTAAACCCTGCTGTCATTCAACACTGACTCAGCGGCCTGTTGGCCTGCCGGGCTGATGGCGAGGCTCCAGGGGCTTTGTGGATAACCTGGCTGACTTTAATGGACTTTATCCTGAAGCTTTACAGGGTCTCTGTTTCCCAGATACTCTGTTGTCACCACAGACGTCACCAGAAACACTCACTGCCTCTTACAGGATCCGTCTGATAACAATGTCACTGCTCCTGCAAGGCTGGAGCTTCACAAACCTGGACCTGGACCTGGACTGACCCTAGCCATACCTGTGTTTGCCTTACCCAACTGGCAGGGCCTAATTTGTGACCCATATCCGATCCAGAGAGTTTTCTGGACTTAAACTCCGTTGTAACATCCTTGCAGACACAACATTCATTATCTGGTCCAGGTAGTCCAACTTCGACTACACAGCTCCTGCTGTGGGTCGTGGATCTTTCCCTCTGCTCTGGGTCTCCTTTCATACCTGGACAGGTAAACATCCTGATCCGACATCCAAACCATTTTTAAATTGAAGGAGCTGAGGATCAGGCTCCTTCCAGAGTCCCAGACTTTGAGCCAAGGCAGCCTCGAGACCCGCCAGCTCATACTTTGGGTTACTGGCAAAGCCCATGACCACAGGTGAGCTATGGAAAGTGCAAGGACCAGGTCCACCTGGTGCACCACATTGGTCCAGTACAAATCCTTTAAACTCCAGTGAACCCCTGATCCACCTAAAGCCAGGTATGCCTTCAACAAACTACAGAACAACGTGTGAACCAAGACACCATTGTCCGACTGCTTAGTGCCTTCCTGACCTCCACCCAACCTGAAACCCACAACCTCGAGACCTGCTGTCTCCAGGTCAGGTAGGACTGGAACTCATTTTGTTGGACCTGTTGTTTGAGCCTCATGTGTGTCTCCTACCTGTATCTGCCCTGAGTTTCCTGGATGGAGTCTCCACCCAGCTGCTGCTTTGTGACTTTTTTGGTCCATCTCCATCGTCCTCATCCTCTTCTTCACTCGACAGCACAACTGAAGGAGGATCAAAATAACCAGTGAGTCATGTGCATCCTGTAGCTGATCCTGGAGAACAGAAACAACCAGAGGTAACAGACAGCAGACCCGGACCGAAACCCAACAAACTAACACGGCTGGCTGAGCTAACCACAGTTAGCTCTCCTGCCTACTGATCAATGTTTCCATCATAAGTCTGTAAATCACCTCGGTGCTGTAACATTATTCCCTGTTGGTCTCAGAGGCCGTGCTTCAACCCGGTCCACTCAGTTTATTTGCAGTTTGCACTAACACCTGCTCGTAGTGTCGTCTCAGACTTCGGGTCGTACTCACTGGGTTCTGTCGGAGTCTGTTTGGGTTTCCTCAGTCGGAGCTGCAGGACGGCCGACCTGTTCCACATCTTCTTCTCTCTGAACTCCCTCCACTTCTGTCTCTCCTTCTCCCTCAGATTGCTGCTGGCAGCGAGCCACGACATCCTGTCTAGACTCCACCTCTTTTCGGGCATCGTCTTCGGGGACAAGGTGTCCGAGGAGAGGGAGGGTCTGCGGACATCTTTGGAAGATATTCATCTGCTGGGGTTTGTTTCTGGTTCTGGACAGAGGCGTAAAGTCACTCTTCTGACATCTGATCTGAATCAGAGAGAGACGAGTTCTTCTTCTGTGGCTTCAAAGAATCAGGATGTTTCCTCTGTCGCCCTGAAGAAACAAACTCAGGTTAAAGGAAACTTCAGGTGAAGCCACTGCACATTCTTCTCGACTAATGTATTTAACATCTAAATTACTGTTGCAAACTATGAGTTATTCATTACACTGAGGTAACGATCTACAGCTGACCCTACGATCGACGGGTGATCCTAACGACCCACGGTGACCCCAACGACCCCAGGTGATCCTAACGATCCACAGGTGACCCCAAGACCCACAGGTGATCCTAACGATCCACAGTGACCCACCGACCATAGGTGATCCTAACGATCCACAGGTGACCCCAACGGACCCATAGGTGACCCTAACGACCCACAGGTGATCCTACGATCCACAGGTGACCCCAACGCCCATAGGTGACCCTAACGACCCACAGGATCCTAACGATCCACAGGTGACCCCAACGACCCACGGGTGACCCAACGACCCACGGGTGACCCCAACGACCCACGGGTGACCCCACGACAACAGGTGATCCTAACGATCCACAGGTGACCCCAACGGACCCATAGTGACCCTAACGATCCACAGCTGACCCTAACGATCCACAGGTGATGATAATGCCTGTGACCTTTGACCTTTACCTTCCCATCAGCAGGTCCCTGCCAGACTCGCCTCTCTTCGGCGTTCTTCCGTCCCGTGTCAAAGAACTCAAACTCCCAGCATGCTCGCACCTCGCAGCTCTGCCAGAGAATCCAGCGCGACTGCACAGAGTGCATTTTGTGGACGGGGACAAACCTGGAGGTAAAAACATTGACAGGGTGATGACGGGAACATCCTGCCCCACCAGCAGGTGTTTGTTTCATTTGATTCTTTTCACAGGCAACATTAGTTTAACGTTAAACTAATTTTCTGACATCAGAAGGAGGTTTCACCTCTGACATCACTCTTCTTCTGTGGTGGAGCAGACGCTCAGCGGTTTGTTCAGACTGCAGCAGTCGGTCTGACGTCGCTTAGGACGCCATCTGGTGGATAAACACAGAACAGCAGAAGCTTGGAGGTACTTATTATGAGCTCATGAAACACTTTCTCTTCTGTCATTGGTAAACTTCCCTGTCAACCAACCTGTCAACTATCACACTTGGTTGAGCGATGCGGGGAGCTCAGCCACCTGCTGCAGAAGCTGTTGGGCCCGTCCGGTCTCACACCTCTCGCGTTCCAACAATCTTGATTCAGTTTAAGTGTCAGGAATCAGATCGAGCTGAACTCACCCGTTTGACAGACGGGCGAAGAGGACTCGGGCTGTGCCTGCTGGCTCTGGCCTCCTGCCCCTCTGTTGATTGGCTGTTGATGCTCCTCTGGTCGGTCTGTTGAGTCCAGCAGTGACTTGACGACGTTTCGAAGAGTGGCTTACATGGCGTGCTGGACAAAGGTGAAATAACAGGTTTCGTTCATTCAGAGGCTGCTGTACGGTGCTGTCAGCGGCCCTGACGGGGCGCTTCACCAACCTCTGTCTGCCTGTCGAGGAGCCGAGTGCGTTCCCAGCATGCATCCTGTCAGCTCTGCCTCCTGTTGGACTGGTCCCCCTAACCCTGTTCAGACAGAAACGTCTTAGTGATTCCGCCTTAAAGGTCCAGCTGACACCTTCATAACAGGTAACAGGTGAATCATACCGCCTTAAAGGTCCAGCTGACACCTTCAGAACAGGCAACAGGTGAATAATACCACCTTAAAGGTCCAGCCGACACCTTCAGAACAGGTAACAGGTGAATAATACCACCTTAAAGGTCCAGCTGATACCTTCAGAACAGGTAACAGGTGAATAATACCACACCTAAAACGGTCCAGCCGACACCTTCCAGAACAGGTAACAGGTGATAATACCACCTTAAAGGTCCAGCTGACACCTTCAGAACAGGTAACAGGTGAATAATACCACTTAAAGTCAAGCTGACACCTTCACAACAGGTAACAGGTGAATCCTACCACCTCTTAAAGGTCGAGCCGACACCTCCAGAACAGGTAACAGGTGAATAATACCACCTTAAAGGTCCAGGCGACACCTTCAGAACAGGTAACAGGTGAATAATACCACCTTAAGGTCCAGCTGACACCTTCAGAACAGGCAAGGTGATAATACCCCTTAAAGGTCCAGGCGACACCTTCAGAACAGGCAACAGGTGAATAATACCACCTTAAAGGTCCAGCTGACACCTTCAGAAACAGGCAACAGGTGAATAATACACCTTAAAGGTCCAGCTGACACCTTCAGAACAGGTAACAGGTGATATACCACCTTAAGGTCCAGCTGACACCTTCAGAACAGGCAACAGGTGATATACCACCTTAAAGGTCCAGCTGACACCTTCCGAACAGGTAAACAGGTGAATAATACCACCTTAGGCCGTGGGGCGGGGCTCTGGAGGCGGGACAGCGGTGCTGCAGGGCAGGTGGGCGGGGTCAGAGGTCTTTCCTGTTTCTTCTTGGGGATTTTGAAGGAAGACGCCATGCTGCCAGAGAAGAGAAACACACAGGTGAAGCTGCAGGTGAGGTCGACCTGACGTGAAGGTGTGCGAGGCTCAAACTAACATCTACAAATAAAGTTACAAAACAGGTGTAACTGTTGAGCAGGTCATAAACACATTCTAACATGAAGCTGAGGGCCGGGACCGGCCCCCGGGCCAGACTTTGGACCTCCATCAGCAGTTTGTGGATCATTAACGAGCCGAGCAGAATAACGGACCGCGTCCATTAAAGACAGGCTGTCACAGCTCACTGTTTTGTGTCTGGTGAGCACAACACTTCAAACCGTAGAGTACTCTAATTACTGTGTGTGTGTGTGTGTGTGTGTGTGTGTGTGTGTGTGTGTGTGTGTGTGTGTGTGAGAGAGAGCTGGAACAGGACGTGGAAAAACAGAAACGAGGTGAAAGTATTTAAATCGGCCAGAAATGCTCAAACATCCAACAACAGCTGCTGGACAGCGAACACACCACGAACATGTTTAACATACATGAACAGGAAGTACACAGACAGGAAGTACACGGACAGGAAGTACACAGACAGGAAGTACATGAACAGGAAGTACACAGACAGGAAGTACACGGACAGGAAGTACACGGACAGGAAGTTCACGGACAGGAAGTTCACGGACAGGAAGTACACAGACAGGAAGTACACGGACAGGAAGTACACGGACAGGAAGTACACGGACAGGAAGTACACAGACAGGAAGTACACGGACAGGAAGTACATAGCTGTCCTCACCAGCATCTCCCCGTTGGCGTCCGCGTGCTTCAGGCCGGCGTGAAGCGAGCTGAACTCGAGCTGCATGAACGAAGGAGGCGAGTGATGATCCTGTAAGACAACACACAGGTACAGTTAACCCACAGGTACACACACACACAGGTACAGTTAACCCACAGGTACACACAGGTACAGTTAACCCACAGGTACAGTTAACCCACAGATATACACACAGGTACAGTTAACCCACAGGTACACACACAGGTACAGTTAACCCACAGGTACACACACAGATATACACACAGGTACAGTTAACCCACAGGTACAGTTAACCCACAGGTACAGTTAACACACAGGTACACACAGGTACAGCAGCTGCAGCTGTCAGTGTAGCATCAACATGTTTACAGGTTGATTTCCTTGTAAACTTCTCTGCTTCTCTGTCGTTGGTCAGAGGATTTCTGTCCCTGCACACTCGGTGTAAAGTTCACTCGAGTCCACCACCTGCAGGTTTCTCTACACCAGACTCTGTGAATTAAACCCTGCTGTCATTCAACATGACTCAGCGGCCTGTTGGCCTGCCGGGCTGATGGCGAGGCTCCAGGGGCTTTGTGGAATAACCTGGCTGACTTTAAAGTGACTTTATCCTGAAGCTTTACAGGGTCTCTGTTTCCCAGATACTCTGTTGTCACCACAGACGTCACCAAGAAACACTCACTGCCTCTTACAGGATCAGCTATGATAACAATGTCACTGCTCCTGCAAGAGCTGGAGCTTCACAAACCTGGACCTGGACCTGGATCTGACCCTAGCCATACCTGTGTTTGCCTTACCCAACTGGCAGGGCCTAATTTGTGACCCATATCCGATCCAGAGAGTTTTCTGGACTTAAACTCAGTTGTAACATCCTTGCAGACACAACATTCATTATCTGGTCCAGGTAGTCCAACATTCGACTACACAGCTCCTGCTGGTGGGTCGTGGATCTTTCCCTCTGCTCTGGGTCTCCTTTCATACCTGGACAGGTAAACATCCTGATCCGACATCCAAACCATTTTTAAATTGAAGGAGCTGAGGATCAGGCTCCTTCCAGATGTCCCAGACTTTGAGCCAAGGCAGCCTCGAGACCCGCCAGCTCATACTTTGGGTTACTCGGCAAAGCCCATGACCACAGGTGAGCTATGGAAAGTGCAAGGACCAGGTCCACCTGGTGCACCACATTGGTCCAGTACAAATCCTTTAAACTCCAGTGAACCCCTGATCCACCTTAAAGCCAGGTATGCCTTCAACAAACTACAGAACAACGTGTGAACCAAGACACCATTGTCCGACTGCTCAGTGCCTTCCTGACCTCCACCCAACCTGAAACCCACAACCTCGAGACCTGCTGTCTCCAGGTCAGGTAGGACTGGAACTCATTTTGTTGGACCTGTTGTTTGAGCCTCATGTGTGTCTCCTACCTGTATCTGCCCTGAGTTTCCTGGATGGGAGTCCTCCACCCAGCTGCTGCTTTGTGACTTTTTTGGTCCATCTCCATCGTCCTCATCCTCTTCTTCACTCGACAGCACAACTGAAGGAGGATCAAAATAACCAGTGAGTCATGTGCATCCTGTAGCTGATCCTGGAGAACAGAAACAACCAGAGGTAACAGACAGCCGGACCCAGGACAGAACCCAACAACTACACGGCTGGCTGAGCTAACCACAGTTAGCTCTCCTGCTACTGATCAATGTTTCCATCATAAAGTCTGTAAATCACCTCGGTGCTGCAACATTATTCCCTGTTGGTCTCAGAGGCCGTGCTTCAACCCGGTCCTCAACCCGGTCCACTCAGTTTATTTGCAGTTTGCACTAACACCTGCTCGTAGTGTCGTCTCAGACTTCGGGTCGTACTCACTGGGTTCTGTCGGAGTCTGTTTGGGTTTCCTCAGTCGGAGCTGCAGGACGGCCGACCTGTTCGACATCTTCTTCTCTCTGAACTCCCTCCACTTCTGTCTCTCCTTCTCCCTCAGATTGCTGCTGGCAGCGAGCCACGACATCCTGTCTAGACTCCACCTCTTTTCGGGCATCGTCTTCGGAGACAAGGTGTCCGAGGAGAGGGAGGGTCTGCGGACATCTTTGGGAAGATATTCATCTGCTGAGGGTTTGTTTCTGGTTCTGGACAGAGGCGTAAAGTCATCTTCTGACATCTGATCTGAATCAGAGAGAGACGAGTTCTTCTTCTGTGGCTTCAAAGAATCAGGAGTGTTTCCTCTGTCGCCCTGAAGAAACAAACATCAGGTTAAAGGAAACTTCAGGTGAAGCCACTGCACATTCTCCTCGACTAATGTATTTAACATCTAAATTACTGTTGCATACAACTATGAGTTTATTCATTACACTGAGGTAACGATCTACAGCTGACCCTAACGATCGACGGGTGATCCTAACGATCCACGGGTGATCCTAACGACCCACGGGTGACCCCAACGATCCACGGGTGACCCCAACGACCCACAGGTGATCCTAACGATCCACAGGTGACCCCAACGACCCATAGGTGATCCCAACGACCCATAGGTGATCCTAACGATCCACAGGTGACCCCAACGACCCACAGGTGATCCTAACGATCCACAGGAGACCCCAACGACCCATAGGTGACCCTAACGATCCACAGCTGACCCTAACGATCCACAGGTGATGATAATGCCTGTGACCTTTGACCTTTACCTTCCCATCAGCAGCGTCCCTGCCAGACTCGCCTCTCTTCGGCGTTCTTCCGTCCAGTGTCAAAGAACTCAAACTCCCAGCATGCTCGTCACCTCGCAGCTCTGCCAGAGAATCCAGCGACTGCACAGAGATGCATTTTGTGGACGGGGACAAACCTGGAGGTAAAAACATTGACAGGGTGATGACGGGAACATCCTGCACCAAGCAGGTGTTTGTTTCATTTGATTCTTTTCACAGGCAACGTTAAAGTTTAACGTTAAACTAATTTTCTGACATCAGAAGGAGGTTTCACCTCTGACATCACTCTTCTTCTGTGGTGGAGACAGACGCTCAGCGGTTTGTTCAGACTGCAGCAGTCGGTCTGACGCTCGCTTAGGACGCCATCTGGTGGATAAAACACAGAACAGCAGAAGCTTGGAGTTACTTATTATGAGCTCATGAAACACTTTTCTCTTCTGTCATTGGTAAACTTCCCTGTCAACCAACATGTCAACTATCACACTTGGTTGAGCGGTGCGGGGAGCTCAGCCATGCTGCAGAAGCTGTTGGGCCCGTCCGGTCTCACACCTTCTCGCGTTCCAACAATCTGGATTCAGGTTTAAGTGTCAGGAATCAGATCGAGCTGAACTCACCCGTTTGACAGACGGGACGAAGAGGACTCGGGCTGTGCCTGCTGGCTCTGGCCTCCTGCCGCTCTGTGATTGGCTGTTGATGCTCCTCTGGTCGGTCTGTTGAGTCCCAGCAGTGACTTGACGACGTTCCTGAAGAGTGGCTTACATGGCGTGCTGGACAAAGGTGAAATAACAGGTTCAGGTTCATTCAGAGGCTGCTGTACGGTGCTGTCAGCGGCCTGACGGGGCGCTTCACCAACCTCTGTCTGCCTGTCGAGGAGCCGAGTGCGTTCCCAGCATGCATCCTGTCAGCTCTGCCTCTGTTGGACTGGTCCCCATAACCCTGTTCAGACAGAAACGTCTTAGTGATACCGCCTTAAAGGTCCAGCTGACACCTTCATAACAGGTAACAGGTGAATCATACCGCCTTAAAGGTCCAGCTGACACCTTCAGAACAGGCAACAGGTGAATAATACCACCTTAAAGGTCCAGCTGATACCTTCAGAACAGGTAACAGGTGAATAATACCACCTTAAAACGGTCCAGCCGACACCTCCAGAACAGGTAACAGGTGAATAATACCACCTTAAAGGTCAAGCTGACACCTTCACAACAGGTAACAGGTGAATCATACCACCTTAAAGGTCGAGCCGACACCTTCAGAACAGGTAACAGGTGAAAAATACCACCTTAAAGGTCGAGCCGACACCTCCAGAACAGGTAACAGGTGAATAATACCACCTTAAAGGTCCAGGCGACACCTCCAGAACAGGTAACAGGTGAATAATACCACCTTAAAGGTCCAGCTGACACCTTCAGAACAGGTAACAGGTGAATAATACCACCTTAGGCCGTGGGGCGGGGCTCTGGAGGCGGGACAGCGGTGACTGCAGGTGCAGGTGGGCGGGGTCAGAGGTCGTTTCCTGTTTCTTCTTGGGGATTTTGAAGGAAGACGCCATGCTGCCAGAGAAGAAGAACACACAGGTGAAGCTGCAGGTGAGGTCAGACCTGACGTGAAGGTGTGCGAGGCTCAAACTAACATCTACAAATAAAGTTACAAACAGGTGTAACTGTTTGAGCAGGTCATAAACACATTCTAAACATGAAGCTGAGGGCCGGGACCGGCCCCCGGGCCAGACTTTGGACCTCCATCAGCAGTTTGTGGATCATTAACGAGCCGAGCAGAATAACGGACCGGTCCATTAAAGACAGGCTGTCACAGCTCACTGTTATGTGTCTGTGTGAGCACCAACACTTCAAACCGTAGAGTACTCTAATTACTTTTTCTGTGTAATGTTAGTTTGGTGCGTTCAGTAATCAGTGACTTTGTTCTTTTTTTAAAAAGTAATCCATTACTTTAAGACTTTCTCTGGACAGAAAACCTCCACAGCTGTTTGTGTCTTCAGAGGACAGACAGGTGTCACAGTCGGAGTCAGACTGTGTTTACACTTTATAACAGGAGTCAGTGATGATAAATAGAACCGACTGTCTGTCTGTCTGTCTGTCTGTCTGTCTGTCTGTCTGTCTGTCTGTCTGTCTGTCTGTCTGTCTGTCGTTGTTGTTGTTGTTGTCTGTTGTTGTTGTTGTCGTTGTCTGTCTGTCTGTCTGTTGTCTGCCTGTCTGTTGTTGTTGTCTGTTGTCTGTCTGTCTGTTGTTGTTGTCTGTTGTCTGTCTGTTGTCTGTCTGTTGTTGTTGTCTGTCTGTCTGTCGTTGTTGTTGTCTGTTGTCTGTCGTTGTTGTCTGTTGTCTGTCTGTCTGTTGTTGTTGTCTGTTGTCTGTTGTTGTTGTCGTTGTCTGTCTGTCTGTCTGTCTGTTGTTGTTGTCTGTTGTCTGTCTGTCTGTTGTTGTTGTCTGTTGTTGTTGTCGTTGTCGTTGTCTGTCTGTCTGTCTGTTGTTGTTGTCTGTCTGTTGTCTGTCTGTTGTTGTTGTTGTCTGTTGTTGTTGTCGTTGTCTGTCTGTCTGTCTGTTGTTGTTGTCTGTTGTCTGTCTGTCTGTTGTTGTTGTCTGTTGTCTGTCTGTCTGTTGTTGTTGTCTGTTGTCTGTCTGTCTGTTGTTGTTGTCTGTTGTCTGTCTGTCTGTTGTTGTTGTCTGTTGTCTGTCTGTCTGTTGTTGTTGTCTGTTGTCTGTCTGTCTGTTGTTGTTGTCTGTTGTCTGTCTGTCTGTTGTTGTTGTCTGTTGTCTGTCTGTCTGTTGTTGTTGTCTGTTGTCTGTTGTCTGTTGTTGTTGTCGTTGTCGTTGTCTGTCTGTCTGTCTGTTGTTGTTGTTGTTGTCTGTCTGTTGTCTGTCTGTTGTTGTTGTTGTCTGTTGTCTGTTGTTGTTGTCGTTGTCTGTCTGTCTGTCTGTTGTTGTTGTCTGTTGTCTGTTGTCTGTCTGTCTGTTGTTGTTGTCTGTTGTCTGTCTGTTGTCTGTCTGTTGTTGTTGTCTGTCTGTCTGTCTGTCTGTCTGTCGTTGTTGTCTGTTGTCTGTCTGTCTGTTGTTGTTGTCTGTCTGTTGTTGCTGTCTGTTGTTGTTGTCTGTTGTCTGTCTGTTGTTGTTGTTGTTGTTGTTGTTGTCTGTCTGTCTGTTGTCTGTCTGTTGTTGTTGTCTGTTGTCTGTCTGTTGTCTGTCTGTTGTTGTCTGTTGTTGTTGTCTGTCTGTCTGTCTATCTGTCTGTCTGTCTGTCTGTCTGTCTGTCTGTATGTCTGTCTGTTGTTGTCTGTCTGTTTGTTGTTGTTGTCTGTCTGTCGTTGTTGTCTGTCTGTCTGTCGTTGTTGTCTGTCTGTCTGTTGTTGTCTGTCTGTTGTTGTCTGTTGTCTGTCTGTCTGTCTGTTGTTGTTGTCTGTCTGTTGTTGTCTGTCTGTTGTTGTTGTCTGTCTGTTGTTGTTGTCTGTCTGTTGTTGTCTGTCTGTTGTTGTTTGTTGTCTGTCTGTTGTTATTGTTGTCTGTCTGTCTGTTGTCTGTCTGTTGTCTGTCTGTTGTTGTTGTCTGTCTGTCTGTCTGTTGTCTGTCTGTTGTCTGTCTGTCGTTGTTGTCTGTCTGTCGTTGTTGTCTGTCTGTCTGTTGTTGTTGTTGTTGTCTGTTGTCTGTCTGTCTGTCTGTTGTTGTTGTTGTTGTCTGTTGTCTGTCTGTCTGTCTGTTGTTGTTGTTGTCTGTCTGTTGTCTGTCTGTCTGTCTGTCTGTTGTTGTTGTCTGTCTGTCTGTTGTTGTCTGTTGTTGTCTGTCTGTCTGTTGTTGTCTGTCTGTCGTTCCTTAAAGAGGCTCTGTGTCACTGCAGAATGTGCGAGGCTGCTTCTCATCTGTGTAACGCAAGAGTACTCTAACACGTGACTTTGATTCACAGGTAACGCTGTAACGGATTACTTTGATTCAAAGGTAACGCTGTAACGGATTACTTTGATTGAAGGTAACGCTGTAGCGGATTACTTTGATTCAAAGATAACGCTGTAACGGATTACTTTGATTCACAGGTAACGCCGTAACGGATTACTTTGATTCAAAGGTAACGCCGTAACGGATTACTTTGATTGATGGTAACGCTGTAACGGATTACTTTGATTCAAAGATAACGCCGTAACGGACTACTTTGATTCAAAGATAACGCCGTAACGGATTACTTTGATTCACAGGTAACGCCGTAACGGATTACTTTGATTCACAGGTAACGCCGTAACGGATTACTCTGATTCACAGGTAACGCTGTAACGGATTACTTTGATTCACAGGTAACGCCGTAACGGATTACTTTGATTCAAAGGTAACGCTGTAACGGATTACTTTGATTGATGGTAACGCTGTAACGGATTACTTTGATTGATGGTAACGCTGTAACGGATTACTTTGATTGAAGGTAACGCTGTAACGGATTACTCTGATTGAAGGTAACGCTGTAACGGATTACTTTGATTCACAGGTAACGCTGTAACGGATTACTTTGATTGATGGTAACGCTGTAACGGATTACTTTGATTGAAGGTAACGCTGTAACGGATTACTTTGATTCACAGGTAACGCTGTAACGGATTACTTTGATTCACAGGTAACGCTGTAACGGATTACTTTGATTGATAGTAACGCTGTAACGGATTACTTTGATTCACAGGTAACGCTGTAACGGATTACTTCGATTGAAGGTAACGCCGTAACGGATTACTTTGATTGAAGGTAACGCTGTAACGGATTACTTTGATTGAAGGTAACGCTGTAACGGATTACTTTGATTCACAGGTAATGCTGTAACGGATTACTTTGATTGAAGGTAACGCTGTAACGGATTACTTTGATTGAAGGTAACGCTGTAACGGATTACTTGATAGTAACGTAACAGTCACTAACCTGCTCAGCTGCTGAAGCTAGCCGGTGAGCTAAGTTAGCTGCTGGTGTCGTCTGGCTGGTTCGGGTCCGGACAGGTCATGAGGAGGTGGAGCAGGAGGAGCAGGAGGAGCAGGAGCTGGAGCAGGAGGAGCAGGAGGTGGAGCAGGAGGTGGTTCGGTTCGGTTCGGTTCGGTTAAAAGGTGGAGGAGTCTTTCAAAAACATGTTTAGCTGTCGATGCTAAAGGAAGAAGCTAACAGCAAACAACACACATGACGTCACACGGCGTGAGCATGTACGCGATGACGTCAGAGTAATCTGATTAGAAGCTACGTGCTACGTCTTCTTCGTGACTTTCTGCATCCTCATTGTCGCTCACAGCGCCCCCTGCTGACGTCACTGCTCCACTGCTGCATTTAATTATTGTAATTAACCAGTTTAAAGAAAAGGCATCATGGTTCTGCTCCTCTACACACACACATATATATATATATATATGTC
>NC_040029.1:13182670-13197707 GCF_000972845.2 Larimichthys crocea | reverse complement strand
CAAAAGAAAGAAAGAAGAAAACACAAGCAGACAAAGAGTAAATCAGAAAGACAACGAAAACAAACAAAAAAGAGACCGACCGAAAAAAACGCATCAAAAGAACAAACCACAAAAAAAAGACAGGAGAGGAGGGAAAGCGAGAAAAGACGGAAAAACGAAAGCAGGGGAAGGCAAAAGAGAAGGAGGAAAGGAGACACAATAAGAATGTTCACAGAAATGCGACCAAAAGAACAGAGCACTGCCATATACAATACAAAAAAACAAAACAAGAAAAGAAAAAGAAAAGAAGCAAAGTGGGAAGGGGGCAGGCTAGGTCAGATAAAAGCTGGCAATGCAACAAAAAAGGAAATGAGAAAAGAAAGAAAAAGTGAACAGTAGACGAGAGGGGGAAGGAATGAAGAAAGTGGAAAAGCAGAGGAAAAGGAGAAAAGCGAGGAGGGGAAAACGAAAAAAACGAGGGGGGACACGAGAGCTAGGAAGGAAGAGCGAGAAATGGAAAGAGCGCGGAAGGAGAAAAAAAAAAAAAAAAGAGGGGGGGGAAGAGGAGGAAGCAGAAACCAGAGGTACCGAGAGGCGCGGGGAACTAAGGCAAGCCACACAGGAAAGAGAGAAAGGGGGGAACTAAGGTGACATCTAAAACGCAGGACAAGGCTGTGGGGAACGAAGGAAGAAAAGAAACTGCGCCGAAAGTCCGACAAAGCGGAGGCAGGGAAATAGGGCGAGTAAAGCAGAGCGGGACTGAAAGAACCTCGGGGGAAAGACTGGGAAAAAAAGAGGAAGGAGGGAACGCGGGCGCGGGCGCCTCCGAGAGGGGGGGAGTGGGGTACGAAGCGGGCGGCGGTGAGGCCCCAGAAGAACCGGGGGAAGAGAGGAGAAGGGCGTGCCGTGAAAACCAAACGGGGAGCAGCAAGGTCACGGGCAGGCAAAGCGAGGAGGCTGGCACCCAAAGCGCCCAAAAGAAGTGGGGCGCTGAACCACGGCAACCTCGGGAACGGAACAGTCCAAGACCAGAAGCTAGGGGGCCAACAGCACCCGGGCCAAGCGCCCGGGTGGGAGCGTGGTCCCCAGAACCTCGGGGTCAAAGAGCCAGAGGAGGACGCAAGCTAGCACCAAGCAGTAGACGCTCGAGCACAAGCCTCGATGTCCAAGCATGACACAAGACGGCAGCATAACAAGGTGAATGACCCGAGAACTTAGAAGGGCCATCTGACCCCCATCAGAACAGGACGGGGGAAGAAAGTATACAGCGACCATTAAAGGTCAGGAGTACACTCCAAACAGTAAACAGTTGGAAGATCCAAACACCTTAACAAGTCCACCGGTGACACCTAGTCAAAAAAAGCATAGACAGGTGAGTAATGCCACCTTAAAAAGGTCCCAGATGCTGACGACCTTCAGCACAACAGGTAACAGTGACGTTACCGACCTTTAAAGGATCCAAGCCTACACCAGCATTCACCAAACGTTAACGCAGGGAGGCTGAATCCAGAACCACCATTAAAAAGGTCGAGGCCGAACACGCTTCAAACAGAACCAGAGGGTGAAACATAACCACTTAAAGTCAGCCGACACCTTCCAGAAGAGAACAGTAAAGGTGAATAATCACACCTTAAGGAATCCAGTCAACGCGACACCTTCAAACAGGTAACAGGGTCAATGATACGCCAAGACTATAAAGGTACAATGCGAAAACTCTCACAGAACAGCATGAACAGGTGAATAATACCACCTTGAAGGTCCAGGCGACACCTACGCGAACAGGTAATTCGAGGTGAACAGTTACCCCGCCCTCTAATCCGGGCGACTACCCTTACAAGGAACAGGTAACAAGTGATCTCCCACCTTAAAGAAGGCTACCACGCCTCGTACCCATCAGACAGTCAGTCACAGATGGATAGTACCACCTTAAAAATGTCCGGTCTGACCACCTCGGTGGAACAACGAGGTGAAGTAACCACCTCTGACAGTCCCGGCAGCACACATCCAGAACGGATAAAGGGCTTATGAAATTAGAGACCACGCGTTAAGGTCACCTCGACTACAGACACGCTCAGAAAAGGTGCGAGTGAATCATGCCGGACCTTAAAGTGTCCGCAGCCTGACCCATTGCAAACTAGGCAACAGGCGGTATAATAATGAGCCTGCCACTTACAAAATGCCCGCTGACGCGAGACCTTCAAAAAAGGTTAACATTGACTACAGTAACCACTTATGTCCACATTAACACCTTCTACAACAGGCAACATGGTTGAATAATTAGCCCATTACAGGGTACAGGTGCGGGACACCTTCAGGGAACGGCACACAGAGGTTCTAATAACCGGTCTCCTAAAGGTCCACCTAACACCTCAGAACAGGGAGGCCCAGTGTGATACCACCGTTAAGAAAAGTCAGCTGTGGGGCACCTTCGAACAGTGTAAAACCAGGTAACTATGTACACCTTAAAGGTGTCAATCTGGGACCCTTCGAACAGGCAACCTAGGTGGAATAATAAGCCGCACCTTTAAAGGTCCATCTGACCACCTCAGGAACAGTAAATGTGAAATTGTACCCCCTTAGGCCGCCTCGGGGCGTGGGCTTCTGGAGGCGGCGATCAGCCCGTGCACTGCGCAGTTGGCACAGGTAGCTGGGGGGCGGGGTTGTCAGGGTGTGTGTTCCTTTTTTCTTCTTGGGGATTCTTGGTAATAAAACGCCATTCTGCCACAGAGATAAGAGACACCACAGGTCCTGTGAGGCTGCAGGCGACAGAGTCACATCCGGCGTGAAGGGTGTGCGAGGCTCAACCTAACATGCTACAAATAAGGATCTACATGACAAAGCCCTGTTTAACTGGGTGTTGAGCAGGTCATAAACACGATTCTAACATGAAGTCTGAGGCTGTCCCGGGAACCGTCCCACGGGCCATACTCTTGTGACCTCCATCACATTGAGTGGACTCATTAACGAACGAGCAGAATACGGACCAGCTCCATTGTGAAGACGAAACGCGCGGGGGCTGGCACGCCGCTCACTGCTTATGTCGTCTTGGGGAGGCCACCAACACTTCAAACCGTAGGTAATCCTAATTACTTTTTTCTGTGGTAATGTTAGTTGTGGTGGCGTTCGAGTAAATCAGGGACGTTGTTCTTTTTCAACATGGAAAAAAAAGCTAAATCCATTACGTGTCAAAGGCTTTATCGCTGGCCAGGAAAACCTCCACACTGTTTGGTGCCTCATAGCGACAGACAGGTGTCCACGGATCCGTGAGTAGAGCTGTGTGGGTTAACACGTTTGTTTAACGAGGAGTACTGGATGAGCACTCAAGTGTGTAACCGTGGACTGTGCCTGGATCATGGGGTTCATAGTCTGGTACAGCATGTACTGGTGACCCTGATCCCTCAGTCTGCTACTTCGCTGTCATTTCGTGTTCTGTGCGTCTCAGCTGCTGTCTGGTCCGTTCGGCGTTGTTTGCGTGTCTGTTGTTGCTGTGTTAGCCGTTGGGTCTGTTCTGTCATTGTCCTGTTGTCCTGCTTTGGGTGTGTTCGCGTGTTTGTTGTCGTGTTGTCTGCTGTCTGTGGTTGTGGTCGTTGTCTGTCGGTTTGTCTTCTCAGTGTGTGGTCTATTCTCTGATCTGTCCGGTCTGCGTCCCATTGGCTTGTTGGAGTTGTCGGTCGCGAGTGTCGTCCTGGGCTCTGTCGGTGTGTGTCATGGTCGTGTCGGTTGGTTGTCTTGATAGCGGTGCATGTCGTGGCCGTGTGTGCCTCCGGCGGCGGGGCGTGTTCTGACTGTGTTCCCTGCTCGTCGTGTGTTGTGATTGTCTGATGTGTACTGTCTGTCGGGTTGTTTTGTGTGCGTCGCGTGTGTCGGTCACTGGCTTTGTGGGTGTTGTCGGTCTTTTGTACGTGTTTTGTTATGCGTCTTGGTGTTTCGTTGTCGGTTGTCGGTTCTGTAGGTCAGCGTGGTTGTTGTCAGGGCGAGTGGTATGTCGGTGTCGTCTGTCTGTTATTGTTGTCTGTTCTGTGTTTATGTTGTTGTTTGAATTGGGTCCGGTTGTCAGCACAATGGGTCTCGTACTGTAACTGTTTGTTGGCCTATGTTATAGGTGTATTGTGTCTGTCGTCCTGTATGCATGTGTTGTGTGCGTGATCTGGTGTCGCCCGCTGCTACTTGTCATCTGGCTGTTGTTTGGGTCCGGTCTGTCTGCGTGTCCTTGATGCCCCCGGTCGAGTGTCTGTCATTCTATTGCGTGTCGGTCTGTCATGGCGTGTGTTGTATAGTCTGTATTGTATGCATGCCCAGGTGGTTCGAGTGTTGTTCCACCTGTTGCCTTTGTGTCCTGATCTTGGCTCCGGTCGGTCTGTTTGGGGGGAGGTCCCGGGAACGGGTGGGGTCAGGGCACGGGTGGGTCCGCGGTCTGTGCGTTTGGGGTTGGGGGTCTGGAGTTGTTGGTTTTGTCGTCGGTCGTCGTTGTGGTCTGTCGGGTGTTGTTGTCGGGCTGGTTTGTTGTTCTGCCTGTTGTGTTGTCTGTCCTGTTGTTTGTTTCCTGTTGTACGCCTGTCTGTCTGTTGTGTTGGTCTGTCTGTTGTGCGGTCTGTTTGTTTGGTTGTCTGTGGTCTGTTCTAGTCTGGTCTGTTCTGTTGTTTGTTGTGTGTCCCTGTCCTGGTCTAGTTGTGCCTGTCTGTTGTTTGGTTGTTTGTTGTCCTATCGTGTTTTGTTGTCTGTCTGGTCTGTCACGTTGTTGTCTGGTTGTTTTGTCTGTCTTTGGTTGTTGTAACTGGCCTGGTTGTGGTTGTCGGTCTGGTCTGTGTGTCTGTCTGTTGTTGTTTATCTGTTGTCTGTCTGTTAGGTTCTCTTTTCGGTTGTTTTGTCATGTTGTTGTTATGTCCGGTCGTCTGTCCTATCGGGTCTGGTTTCACCTGGGTGTTTGGGGGTCTGTCTGTCTGTCTGTCCTGTAGTGTTTTTCCTGTCGGTTTGTTGTCTGTCTGTTTGTTGGTTAGTTTAGTCTGTCGGGTCGTTGTATTGTCTGTCTGTCTTCTGTCTTGTTTGTCTTGTCTTCTGTTGTTTGATCCTGTCGGTTTTGTATGTCTGTTGTCGTCTGTCGTCGGTTGTTGTGTCCTGTCTGTTTGTTGTATGTCCTTGTGTTGTTTGTCTGTCTTGGTTGGTGTCCGGTCTGTTTGGTTGGGGTGTTTTTTTTTTTTCCTGTACCTGTTTTGGTTGTTGTCGTGTCTGTTGTTTATTGTGGTTGTCTGTCCCTGTTATTGTACTGTTCTGTTTTCTGTTTGGGGGGGGGGGGTGGGGTCCTGGTGTTGTTGTCTGTCGGTCTTTCCTTGGCTGTCTGTTGTCTGTGCGTCGTTGTTTCGTCCTGTCTGTTTTGGTGTTGTTGTTTTGTCTGTTGGGTTCCTGTCTGTCCCCTGTCGGGATTGTTGTTTGGTGTTTGTTGTGTTGTCCTGTTGTCTGTCCTGTCTGTCTGGTTTTTGTTTTTGTTGCTGTCTGTTGTCGGCTGGTCCGGTCTGTTTTGTTGTTTCTGTCCCCCGGTATTTTGTTTCCTGTCTGTCTGGTGTCGTCGGGTTGTTGTCCTGTCCTGATCGTTGTTTGTCTAGTCCTGGTCTTCCTGAAAGAGGGCTCTGTGTCTCTCGCAAGTGTCAGAAGGACTGCTCTCTCATCTGTGTACGCGAATAGTACTCTAACACGTGAACTTTGAGTGATTGTAACGCCGTAACGGCTTACTTTTAGTAAAAGATAACGTGTTAACTGATTACTTTTTGATGAATGTCAAACGCTGAAACGGTTACTTTACGTTATTTGAGGTAGTAACAGCTAAGTAAACGGGATTAATTTGATTGATGGTAACGCTTGTAAGGGTTACTTTGATTCACAGTCACTCTGTAACGGAGTCGTTGGATCACAGGTAACGCTGTTAACGGTTACTTTACTTGGATTCAACAGGTAACGCCTTAACGGATTACTTTGAGGCAAAGGGTAACGCCGTAAAACGGTTAATTTGATTCCGGTAACGCTGTACGGATTAACTTGATTGATGGTAACGCCGTAACAACGGATTATTTTTGATTTGATTGGTAACACGCTGTAACGATGTACTTTGATCACAGGTACGCCGATGGATTACTGGATCAAGGTAACCCGTAAACGGATTACTTTGATTCACAGGTACTCGGTAAGAAGGATTACTATTGATTGGGAGGTAGAGCCGTCACGGAGTTTACTTTGAGATGTGGGGAGACACAGCTGTAACGGATTTACGTGATTCACAGTTACGCTGTAACCGGATTAACTTTGATTGAGTAACCTGGAACTGATGTACTTTTTGATTACGTAACGCTGTAAACGTTAACTTTGATTGATGGAACCGCTGTACCGGATTTACTTTTGTTTTGAAGGTACGCTGTCACGGATTATTGTGATTCCACAGGTAAACGCTGGTAACGAGTACTTTGATTATGGGTAACGCTGTACGGATTACTCTTTGTTCACAGGTAACGCTGTTAACTGATCTTTTTGAATGTAAACGTGTAAAACGGAATTACTTGAATTTCACAGTTAAACGGCTGTAAAAACGGATTTACTCTGTTGGATTGTTTGGTAACGGCTGTAGGATTACTTTGAGTTGAAGGTACGCTGTAAAGGAATTTACTTTGATTGAAAGGTAAACGCTGTAACGGATTTACTTTTGAGTGAAATAGTAACGACTTACACGGATTTACTTTATTGATGTAACGGTAACGGAGTTTACTTGATTCAGCAGGTAACCTTCGTAGACGTATTACTTTGAAATTGAGTAACTCTGTGAGACGGATACTTTATTCAGCGTTAAACGCTGTAACGGATTACTTTGATTCACAGTAATGTCTGTAGCGGATTACTTTGATGGAAAGGTAACGACTGTAACGGGTTACTTTGGATTCACAAGGTAAACGCTGTCACGGATTACTTTGAGTGACGAACTCAGTTAACGGATTCTTATGATCACAGGTTAACGCTGTAACGATTACTTTGATAGAGGGTAACCGCTGTAACGATTACTTTTACTTTGATTCAGGTAACCTGTCACGGATTTCCTTTTGATTGAAAGGTAACGGTACGGGATTATTTTGATTGGATGGAGCGCGTGAAGGGATGTACTTGATTCACAGGGACCAGCTGTACGGATTACGTTTGGATTTCATGGTAACACGCTGTAACGGATTACTTTATTGAAGGTAACGCTGTAGCCCGAGTTACTGTTGGCTATCCCCCGGTCACGCTGGTTACCGTCTTCCTTTGACATTGCCGGTACGCTGGGCAACGGATTCACCTTTGATTGCAATAGTACTCATGTAACCGCTGGTCACGGATTACTTTGATTGAAGGTGACCAGCGTGTAACGGATGCGTTTGAAACAAATTCACAGGTACAGCGTAAGTCTTACGTTGGATTGATATTAACGCTTCACTGCTTACTTTGGATTTCCCCAGGTAAACGCTGTACGGATTCCTAATTGAATTGAATAACGCTGTAACGGCTTACTTTGATTGAAGGTACGCTGTAACGCTACTTTTGATTCACGAGTAACGCTGTAACCGGATTACTTTGATTGGAGGGTACGCTGTAACGGATTTACTCTTTTGAATTGAAGGTAACCGTAGTAACGGATTCCTTTGATTCACAAGGTACGCTGTAACGGATTACGTCTTTATTGATTCACGCTGTCGAACCGTATTACTCATGTGAATTGAAGGTACAAGCTGTAACGGACTATAGACAACTTTGATTGATGGGTAAATCGCTTTAAACGGATATACTTTTGATTCACAGGTAACCTGTACGGATGACGTTTGGATTGAAAAGTCAGCGGTAAGACGGGATTCACTTTTGACTTGAAAATACATGTAGCCTGTAACGGATTTACTTTGATTGAAGGTAACGCTGTAGAACGGATACCTATATGATGTGGGACGGGATAACGATACTTTGGATTTAGTAACGCTGCACGGAGTACTTTGATTGAAGGTAACGACGCTGTAAAACGGATGCCCGTGATATGGAGGGTAACGCTGTAAAAACGGATTACTTTGATTGCACAGTAACCTGTGACGGATTCTTTGATGGATAGGTACCTGTACCGGATTACTTTGATTGATGGGTAAGGCTGTAACGGATTACGTTTGTTCACGGTAACCGCTGGTAGCGGATTACTTTGATTGATGGTACGCTGTAACGGATTACGTTTGTTGAAGATGGTACCGCTGTAAAACGGATTACTTTGATTCACGAGGAAACGCTGTAACGGATTCATTTGATTGAAGGGTAACGCTGTAAACCGATTTCCTCTTGATTGAAGGTAACGCTGTAAAACCGGATTCCTTTGATAATGGAACGCTGGTACACTGCTTTAACTTTGATGTGAATCACAGCTGTAAGCGGATATACTTTGATTAATAAGGTAACGACTTTTACGGACTGTACATTGATTGATGGTAAAACGCTGTCCAGGATTTAATTATGATCCCACGGTAACGCCGGTACCGATTCTTTTGATTCACAGGTAACGCTGTGGAAACGGATTACTTTGATTGATATCAACGCTGTCCGTAGTACTTTTGATGTCACCGGTACCGCTGTACCGGACTTCCTTTGCACTTTAAAGGTCCCAGCTGTACCGGATTACTTTGATTGATATCACGCTGTAACGGATTTTTTGATTCACAGGTAGCCTGTAACTGTTCTTTTGATTGGAGGTAAGCTGGTAACGGAGAGTATTACTTTGATTCACAGTAACGTCTTGTAACGGATTCTTTGATTGATGTAGCGCTGTAGACGGAGTTACTTTGGAATTGATGTACGCTTGTAAACGTATTACTTTGATTGAAGGTAACGCTGTACCGTATATACTTTGATTAAGGTAACCTGTAACGGATACTTTTGATTCACAGGTACGCATGGAACGGTAGGACTTTGATTTGTGGTAAACGCTGTAACGGATTACTTTGATTGATGGTAGTGCTGGAAGCGGATACTTTGACTTCACAGTAAACGCGCTGTAACGGATCTTTATTTCACAGGTAACGCTGTAACGATTACTTTGATTGATAGTGATGTAAAACGGTCTGTAACGATTATTTTTGATTGAAGGTACGCGGGTACGGATTACTTTGATTCACTGTAAAACCTGTTAAACTGATTACTTGATTGGTGTAAGGTAACCTGTAACGGATTAACTTGATTCACGGGTAACCATGTGACGGATTAACTTTGATTACAGGTAACGCTTAAACGAATTCTTTGATTATAGTACCGGTAACGGATTACGTTGATTCACAGTAACCTGTAACGATTACTTACTGACTCGATTGAAGGTAACGCCGTAACCGGATTCGTTGATTGAAAGGTCAACGCGGTAAACGGATTAACTTTGATTGAAGTAAACGCTGTCAACGGACGTACTAATTGTATTTTTGTGCCTCACAGGATATGCTGTACCGGATTCCTTTGATTGAAGGTACCGCTGTCACGGATTCCGCTGATTGAGTAACTGCTGTACAACGATGTACTTTGGAGATATTCACAGTAACGCCTGTAACGTTATACTTTGATTGATGGTCCACGCTGTCACGGATTATTACCCTTTTGAATTGACGGTAACGCCAGTCGGCTTTACTTGTGATTGCAGTACCGCCGTAACGGAGTGCTTATGGAGGTACCTGTAACGGATATTACTTTGTTGAATGTAAACGCTGTAACGGATTTACATTTGATTCAACCGGTGAATGCTGTAAACGGATTACTTTGAATTGGAAGGTAACGCCGTAACGGTTACTTTGATTGAAGTACCGCTGTAACGGATTACGTGATTGAAGGTACGCTGATACGGATTACATTGATATAAGGAACATCACTAACTGCTCACTGCTGAGGACCGGTTGCGCTAAGTATTAGCTGCTGGTGTCGTCTGCGGGGTCGGGTCCGGAACGGTCATGAAGGAGGTGGAGCAGGAGGAGCAGAGAGCAGGAGCTGGAGCTGGAAGGAGCAGGAGGTGGACAAAGGTTTGGTTCGGTTCGTTCGGTTTCGGTTAAAGTGGAGGAGTCGGTCCAAAAACAGTTTAGCTGTCCGAATGCTAAGGAAAAAGCTAACAGCCAAACAAACACAATGACGTCCGCGAGCGTGGAGCCATGTACGCGAGGACGTCGAAGTAATCTGATTAGAAGCTACTGCCACGTCTTCTTTCGTGACCTTTCTTATCTGATCCTCAGTGGTCGCTACAGCGCCCCCTGCGGACGCCGGCCCACTTGCTGCATTTATTATTGTAATAAACCGTTTAAAGAGAAAGGCATCAATGTTTTCTTTTTTGCTCCGCTACATATCATATACTATTATATCTATGTCATATATATAGATATATATATAGATATATATAGATATATATTAATTATAATATTATATTATGAAAATATATAATATATTTTTAATATAATGTCATTATATATATATGAGAGATGGACATATATAATATTATATTATATTATATCTATATATGATAATATATATAGATAGATTATATAATAAGAATATATATAATATGTCATATATATATATCTGGACAGTCTGGACCTCTGTTGGCAAACTTTGGACAGTCGTGACGGACTCAGAGAGAAAGCTCCCGGTCTCTTTTGTTTGTCCGGTGGGAGGACGACCTTCACACACCTCAAGTTTAAAATGGACCTTTAAGTAACGTCATCTGGACATTACAGGACGGTAATGAAGATCTTTGTTCATCACAGGCTGGAGGTGTGAACTCAGTTCAGTTTCCTGTAAACTTAGTGAGGTGTTATCAAGTCAGAGTTATGTTATGTTGTTGGTCCTGTGATACAGACTAACTTCTTTAAAAGCTCTGCTAGAACCATCTCATCCTTCTCTCTGTGCTCAATCATGGACATCTCTGGTTCGTCTCATGGTTTGAATCCTACCTGACAGGTCGTTCAGTGTATCCTGGCTTAGACAGTTGTCCACTTCTCATCACCTCACCACAGGGGTACCCCAGGGCTCAGTGCTGGGGCCCCTTCTATTTGCTCTGTACACCACCTCCCTGGGTCTGATTATCCGCTCACATGCTTTTCCTATCATCGCTATGCAGATGACACTCAGCTGTATCTGTCATGTCCTCCTGAGGACCCCTCGCTCTCTGAATGTCTCTCAGATATCTCCACATGGATGGAGGAACATCACCTCCAGCTGAACCTCAAACACTGAACTGCAGCAGCAGCAGTAACTAGAGTAATACTTAAAGCAACAGTCGTGATAGTTGCAGTGTCAGCACTGACGTTATAGTCCATGTTAAAGGGTGATGTCACTTGAGTCAATAGTTCTGCAGGTTTATTGTCTCAGAGACGCTTCAGACAGTTTTTAGTTTTTAACCGAAGCTCAGCTGAAGTTCATAACAACCACTTCCTGTTTTCAGACTGAAGGTCAAAGGTCATGCCAGTGTTTTTAAGGATGGACTTCAGAGTTTTAGAGTTCATCAGTTTCAAAGTGTCCTTAAGTTATTTTACACTAAACTGTCCTGTCACATCATCGTCATGGCAACAAGACTCACGGCAGAGGTGAAAGCGATACCCAAGGACTGGAAGTCACGTCTGTCACGTGACGTCCTGTGCTGACTTCAAAGAGACTGAAAATGTGACGAGGGTGTCCTCGTGTGGACGTCGTAATGTGTCCACAAACACTGTGTACTGTTCACTGATCACTCGGACCACACATGCATCAGTGACCCGGTGTCCGGTCCTTGGTCCACGTCTGATCAGGACTAGTGGTGCTCTAGTGCTCATCTTTTAACGAGTCTCATTACAGCTGATGAGCTGACGGCTGATTGGTATAACTACATGATTCAGATCCATCCAACACGAGTACATCAGGGGAACTTCTTACAGAACCGCTGATCCAGCAGACCCAGGTGACCTCCTAAATGATGACCTCCTAAATGATGACCTCCTTTAAATGATGACCTCCTTTAAATGATGACCTCCTTTAAATGATGACCTCCTAAATGATGACCTCCTTTAAATGATGACCTCCTAAATGATGACCTCCTAAATGATGACCTCCTTTAAATGATGACCTCCTTTAAATGATGACCTCCTAAATGATGACCTCCTAAATGATGACCTCCTTCATCATCCAAAGGAGGTCATCATTTTGAGGGTCATCATTTAAAGGAGGTCTCATTTAAAGGAGGTCATCATGTTGAGGATCAGGAGGTCATTCATTTAGGAGGTCATCATTTAAAGGACGTCCTCATTGTAGGAGGTCTTCATTTAGGAGGTCATCTTTAAAGGAGTTCATCATTTAAAGGAGGTCCTCTAAGAGAGCTATGAGGAGGTCATTAGGAGGTCATCTTTGCACATAGGGAGTCATCATTAAAGGAGGTCATCATTCAGGAGGTCATCATTTATAATGCGCGTTGGAGGTCCTCATTTTAAAGGAGGGTCATCATTTAAAGGCGGTTCCCATCTTTTAAGGAGGTCCCATCAAAGTGAGGATGCATCTACTATTAAAGTCTATATTTAAGGAGTGCTTGTGAGAGTCATTTAAGGGGAGGTCATCAGTTTAGGCGGTCATCATTTAAAGGAGGTCATCATTTAAAGGAGCGTCAATCTATATTAGGAGGTCATCCATTTAAAGAGGGTCATCATTAGGGGTCAATAGGAGGTCATCATTTAAAGGTCCGTTAAGGTCGCATTTAGGAGGTTGTTTGAGTATCTTTTTCCCCCGAGGTCCATCCAGTTAGTGAAGTCTCTCATTTAAATGGAGGCTCATTTTGAGTCATCATTTGGAAGGTCTATAAGAGGTCCCCTCATTAATCACGGTAAGGGTCACATTGAAGAAGGTCCTATTAGTATAATCAGTAGGGTCGTCAGTAAGGGGTCAATCATTAAGAGGGTGATCATTCTAAGGAGTGGTCATCATTTAAACGGAGGTCATCATTTAGGAGGTCACATCTTTCAAGGAGGTCCTCATTAAGGAGGTGCATCTATTTAGGATTGGTATCATTTAGAGAGTCATCATTTAAAGGGAGGTCATCATTTAGAGGTCATATTTAAAGGAAGGTTCTCATTTAAAGGGGTCATATTTAGGCAGGTCATCATTATAGGAGGTCACATTAAAGGAGTCATCTATTTAGGAGGTCATCATATTTAAAGGAGGTCATCATTTAAGGGAGGTCGATTAGGAGGGACATAAGGGTCATCAAGTATATGTAGGAGGTCATCATGTTGAGACATAGGAGGGTTATCATTTAGGGAGGTCATCATTTAAAGGAGGTCACCATTTAAAGGAGTCATCATGTTAAGATTCAGTAAGAGCATCATTTAAAGGGGGTACTCATTTAAAGGAGGGTCTCGGGGAGTCTCAGTTAAAATGGTCCATATTTAGGAGGTCATCATTTAAGGAGGTCATCATTTAGAGGCAATTAAGAGGTCATCATTTAAGTGAAGGTCATCATTTAAAGGAGGCACTTGAGTCATCTTAAAGGGAGGGTCATCATTTAGGAGGTCATCATTTAAGGAGGGCATCATTTAAAGAGGGTCTCATTTAAGGAATCGATTTAGAGGTTCGCCTCATTTCATTAAGGGAGGTCATGCATTAAGGAGGTCATTCACTTTAAAGAGTCATTCAGTTGATTTCAATTAGGAGGTTCATCATTTAGTGGGTCATCAAATTTCGGAGGGTCTAAGGGTCCTCATTAATAGGAGGTCATCATTTAGGAGGTCATCATTTAAAGGAGTATAGTCATCATTTAAAGGTCAAGGGTTCTATCACATTTAAAGGAGGTCATCATTTAGGAGGTCCATCATTTAAGGAGGTCTCATTAGTTCTTAAGTAGTAAGGAGTCAGTCATATTTAGGAGGTCCGCATTTAGAGGTCCATTAATAGGAGGGTCATTTATAAGGAGTTCATAGCATTTAAAGGAGGTATTTTCGAGGCACATAAGGTGGGCCTTACGGAGGGGTCATTATTTAAGGACGTATTAAGGGTCATCTTTAAAGAGGTCCACATTTAGTGAGGTCATCATTTAAAGGAGGCATCATTTAATGGAGGCATCATTAAAGGAGGGTCATCATTTAAAGGAAGGTCATCATTTAAAGGAGGAGTCATCATTTAAAGGACGGTCTTAGGCTCATTTAAAGGAGGTCACGAAAGGTCATCATTTAGGAGGTCATCATTTAGGAGGTATCATTTCAAGGAGGTTCTCATTAAGGGGTCATCATTTAAAGGAGGTCATCATTTAAAGGAGGTCTCATTTAGGGGGTCATCATTTAAAGGAGGTATTCATTTAAAGGAGGGTCATTCTTTAAAGGCATCCAAAAGGAGGTCCTTCTTAAGGAGGTCATCATTTAAAGGAGGTCATCATTTAGGAGGTCAGCTTAGGAGGTCATCATTTAAAGGAGGTCTCATTTAAAGGAGGTCACATTTTAGGAGGTCATCATTTAAAGGGCGGTTCATATTAACAAAAGGAGGGTCATCATTTAAAGGAGTCATCTTTAGGATGTCTAATTTAGGAGGTCACATTTTAAAGGAGGGCATCATTAAGTAGGGTCATTATTTAGAGGTAATCATTAGGAGGTTAAATTTAAAGGAGGTAATATTTAGAGGGAATCATATAAAGGCGAGGTAATCATTTAAAGCGGTCCTCATTAAAGGGAGGGGTAAGCATTAAGGGAGGTCATTATTGCTGGATAGGTCTCATTTAGGAGGTCATTTTTAGGAGGTCATCATTTAAAACGGAGGTCATCCATCAAAGGAGTTGGGTCATTTCATTTAGGAGGTCCCTCATTTTAGAGGTCCTTTCACTTAACGGGAATGGGTCATCATTCTAAAGGGAGGGTCCTCATTAACGGAGGTATCATCATTTAAGGAGGTAGGTCATCATTTAAAGGAGGTTCAATCATTTAGGCGGTCATCAATTTTAACGGAGGTCATCATTTAAAGGAGGTCATCATGTAGGAGGCCATCATTTAAAGGAGGTCCTCATTTACAAGGGGGTCATCATTTAGGACGTTCATCCTTA
>NC_040029.1:13164433-13167540 GCF_000972845.2 Larimichthys crocea | reverse complement strand
GGCTGTGTGTCACTGAAAGTGGCTGTTATAATATTAATTAATTAAAGACAATAAAAGCTGTCACGTCCACGAACGCAGTCTCATGTGTTAAAGTGCCAGTACACAATGAAATTTACCTTCGAACAACAAATGTTAATCATCTGTGAGAACAACGTTCATGAGAAGCTTCCGTCACTGTCTTCTTTCGTATCACTGATGTGTAACTGGACTTTAATGTTGGAGCCACTGTGAACGTTTTACACAATTTCAGCTTCGTTAATGTCGAACAGTGAATCAGATTTTTAAACTGATCTTTGGTTTTTTCATTTCAAATCTTCATCTGAAAAGTACACAAATGTGCTGAAGTCAAAAGTCCAGATCTCCCTCTGAGATGGAGCGCAGTACAAGTACAAAGCAAGAGAGTACAAGTTACTTATTACAGTGACAGCACAGATGATTAAAAATCAAAGACTGACAGTCTCAATAAAGCCCTTTGAGAGAATATTAAAAGATGAACTGAAAGGAAATCTCTTTGATTTGATTATTGATCACATTTAAGAACAAACTGACAGAAAGAAGCGACACTACTTCCTGTTGGAGGACTGTTACGAGCTCTGACGGCTCATTTAGTGACACACTTACATATTTATGGATTGAATTCAAACATCAAATCTTTAACCACATCAACTCCTGAGCATCAACTCACTCTGCTTCTACTCTTATTCCACCGCTAGCTGACGACAGCTTGTGTTAACGAGTCACACATTAAAAACTTGTTCATTACCTTCAGCTGGAGGTTCACACGGAGAAAACTAACTGCGACTCAACGTTCAGAGTGAATGAACCTTTGAACAGGAAACACCCAGAGAGACTCATGAGTGTGAATCATTAATCAGATCTGTTATCTGAAAGAAGTCGTCATAAAGTGGCTGTTTAATGGCTGCATACAAAGATAAAACACATGTTGACCTGGAGGACGAGTTGACGACATTTCATCTGAAGTCAGTCTGCTTCAAAAAAGGAGGTCACTTAGTGACAGTTACCATGGTAACACAGTTTCATGAAGTTATCATCTGGTTGTATCAAAGTGAAACAGTCCTTTTCTTAATGAACATTTTGTCATTGTACAGAGACTAAAGTCAGATTTATGTGAGTTCATGTTAAACTCCATCTCAGACAATAACCTGGAGTTTTGTTAGTTTACATTGTGTCGACTCTGTTGACTGATTTCTCTGATTTCTCAACATTTTCAGATCTATGATCGTCCAACAGTCACAGGGACATGTGACTGATTTCTACAGTGTGCTGTTAGTACTTTTACTGCAGGTACTGAGCTGAATACTTCCTCCAGTACAACAAACACAGTAAATCCTCAGAAACACTCGCAGTGCTCTGTAGGAACACTTGTTCTGCTGGAAACACTCAGACAGGACGCACACACTTGTCACGGAGACTTTGGCGCCCTCTATGTCTACAGTCTATATACAGGTGAGTGCACACCTTTCTGTCACTCCATAGACAGTGTATACGTTGGTCCACAGGTTGATTCATTAGGAAACCACTTCAGCTGTGTCACACTGGACAACAGGCTAACCAATGACTGGCTGCTTCATCCAAACACTCTCCTGTGAATGCACAGATCAACATGAACAACGATGGAGGAACTGCAACTGAAGACAGGATCGGACCAAGTGTCAACGTCAACCCCACGACTCACCTCCTGACTGAAGTCATGTGACATGAGCACATGAGCAAGCTATCAGGAACAGCCACTAGGAGGCGCTGACACCACAGAGACTCAACAATCAACCCAACATCAACCTGAACCAGAACACGGCCGGCCCGTGACTGAATGCCACCACAGTCTTTAACATGGTCGGCCTCAGGAGGAGCTCAGTCCGGACCTGAACTTCAGCCTCACAAACTTTATCGTCCTGGCTGGGAAACAGTGGAGTGACTCGTCCCAAAGCTCAATCATTTCCTCTCAGTTGGCGAGCACAATGTTTTCAGGATCGAGGTTGGGTCACTTCCTCCGTGGCTGCAGAGAACAAAGGTCCAGAGCTGAGTGCTGAACCTGGTGACGCCGACGTGTGAAAGTCAGCAGCAGGAGCAGAAAGCAGGCTCACTGTCTGAGTAAGGACAGTGTCAGCGGGTCATCAGGTCAGCACCCTCAGGGTGAGCGGTGCCTCATGGGTCACTTCAGGTCCACTTACAGACACTTTCCACCTTCAGGTGTGGAGGAAACACTGGGAGAGAAGAAGCTGCTCATTTCTTCCTCGTCAGTCCTGGTGTCTGTGTGCATCTGATCTGAGGACGCCGTCACACCCTCAAAACCTTTGAGGCACCCGCTCAATCACCTGAGGGTGCTGACTGATGGACCCACCTGCCAGTCGACCCGTGAGGCACCGCTCACCTGAGTGTCTGACCTGATGACCCGCTGCCAGTCGACCATGAGCCCGCTCACCTGAGGGTGATGGACCTGATGACACGCTGACCAGTGACCCTGTGATGAGGCACCGCTACCCTGAGGGTGCTGACTCTGAATTGACCCGCTGACCCACTGTCCTCACCTCAGACAGTGAGCCTTGCTTTCTGCTCGCTGCTGACTTTACACTCGGCGTCACCAGGGTTCAGCACTCAGCTTGCGACCTTTGTTCTCTGCAGCCACGGAGGAAGTGACCCAACCTCGATCCTGAAAACATTGTGCTTGCCAACTGGAGGGATGATTGGCTTTGGGCGAGTCACTCCACTGTTTCCCAGCCAGGACATAAAGTTTGTGAGGCTGAAGTTCAGGTCGGACTGAGCTCTCCTGGGCGACCATGGTAAAGCTGTGGTGGCATTTCAGTCACGGGCCGGCAGTGTTTCTGTCAGGTTGAGTTGAGTGATTGTTGAGTCTCTGTGGTGTCAGCGCCTCCTAGTGGCTGTTCCTGATAGCTTGCTCATGTGCTCATGTCAATGACTTAGTCAGGAGTGAGTCGTGGGGTTGATGTTGACACTTGGTCCGATCCTGTCTTCAGTTGCGTTCCTCCATCGTTGTCGTGTGGTTGACGTTGACACTTGGTCCATCCCGTCTTTCATTGCAGTTCCTACCATCGTTGTTCGTTGGGTTGACTTGACACCTTGGTCCG
>NC_040029.1:13156859-13164423 GCF_000972845.2 Larimichthys crocea | reverse complement strand
CGGGTCGACTGGCAGGTGGGTCATCAGGTCAGCACCCTCAGGGTGAGCGGTGCCTCACGGGTCGACTGGCAGGTGGGTCATCAGGTCAGTACCCTCAGGGTGAGCGGTGCCTCATGGGTCGACTGACAGGATCCATGCTGGAGCTCCACCCACATGGGGAGGACTGCATGTCCAGGTTCCAGGAGGGACTCCACCACAGAAGGTTGTTGGTGTTGGAGTGAATCTGAAGCTCGTTCCTCTGTTCCTGGATTTCACCGGACCCTTCTAGAAATGTTCCATCAGAGAACGTAGAAGAGACTCAGAGACCTGCTGCCCACTGACAGGCACCATGGCAACCAGCTCACCTGTCAGAGGGCTGTACAGGACAGGTGAGCATGGTGTCTGCTGGCTGCTGTAGTACCGGCTGGGTCCACCTGGGGGCGCTGTGGTCCAACAAACTGAAGTCTGAGTTCTTTGATTTGATAAAAACAATGTTTGATTATTTATTAAACTTCTGACTGATTGTTTTATTTTGAAAATAAACTTTTTGTCTCCAAAATAAAATAAATGAAATAAAAAGAAGCCTTAAGATCAAACAAAGAATAAAAGTACGAAGTGATACCAGTGTGAAGTCACAGCACATGGTCAACGTGTCCTGATTTCAAAGTAAAAGCATTTGTTCTGATGATGTGAGCTCCGGTTCTGCCACGACACTCTGCTCTGCTCCACGTCAGCACGTAGAGTGACGTAGAGCGACAGAGACCCCATCCACCTGATCACAGGTGAGTGCAGATCAACAGTTACTTTTATTTTTTATTTTGCTCTGCTTTTATTCTGAAAGCGCCAAGCGGAAATGACGCTCAGTCTTTGCGGGACTTGACTGTTTGAAGCGCGCGAGCGGCGGAGAGAGGAGATCCAGGAAAGAGGAGGAGACAGAGGAGACAGAGGAGGAGACAGAGGAGGAGACAGAGGAGGAGACTGAGGAGGAGACAGAGGAGACAGAGGAGGAGACAGAGGAGACAGAGGAGACAGAGGAGGAGACAGAGGAGACAGAGGAGGAGACAGGAGATTTTAAATCAAAACATTAAAACTGGATTTACCTGCAGCTCACACGGTGAGTAATAGATTACTTTACAGGTTCACTTACTGATTACTTCAAAGTTTTTGTCCCGTCATGTCACCTGTACTCCAACTGTCCAATCACACGCCGCCAAATTCCCGCCACTTTCCTGACGGACAGTTAGCTTTAGCAATTAGCTGCTAACTGTTAGCATGCTAACAGAACCGGGCTCAGCAGCCGGACCGGACCGGACCGGGTTCAAAGACAGCTAACACAGCTAACACAGCTAACACAGCTAACACTGGGTGTCCAGCTGGTTTGGAGCCAGGGCTAATGTAGCTAACTGCTAACGGTAGCTACATTAAGCTTTATAGCTTTACAAAGCTAACTAGCTTAGCTTACTTAGAGATAATGTAAATTGTAATTAGCTGGCTAGGAGCTAATGCTAATGTAATTCTGACGTTGTTGGAGCTAAATGTAGCTAACTGCTAACATTAGCTAATGCTAAGCTAACATTAGCTAACGCTAAGCTAACATTAGCTGACGCTAAGCTAACGCTAAGCTAACATTAGCTAACGCTAAGCTAACGCTAAGCTAACATTAGCTTACGTTATGAACCGCTGGAAGGTAGACGCTGATGCTAGCTCGTAGCACTAGCTGCTATGTAATGCTAATGCAGTGTTACAGTGTAACTATGTTTCATGATGTTTGAGGACTCTGATTGGACGTCGTCTTCTTCCCTGTCATGTGACGTTAAGCTGCTGGTCTCAGAGACCTTTCATGTCTTTGTCTCTCTGTCTGCAGACATGGAGGACTGAGCGGCGTCCACGAGACAGACGGTCCGGTCTGAGACAGAAACCAGAGGACGTAAGGTCCACAGCATGGTGAGGTCAAAGGTCAAGTTTATGTTTGTAGTGCTGATGTCACCACGTACTGGGCGAGACATGACGTCCCCGCAGACTGTCTAAAACCTGGACGTAGTCTCCGTGACGACTGCCCAGCTGTCTGGATCATTTCCTAATGGGCCTGCTGCTGAAAGCCAATCAGAGGTGGTTCACAGTGCTGTGTGACAGGAAATTCAGTTAGACTTCTCCCTCTCTCCCTCTCTTTGTTTATCTCCTCCTCGTCTCTCGCCTCCTCCCCTCTCCTCTCTCTGTTTCCTGTTGAGGGGGAGTTAAAAAGTCGCTCCGGGCGTTCGATGTCCAGGAATACTTTTATTTTCTCCATGAAAGGAAAAATGAATCTTTACTCCTCGCCTCACTCCATACCGCTCTCATCCTCGAGATAGTTAAAGGTTCAGTTCAGAGTTTTTACTTAAACCATCAGAGTGTAATCCCTCTGTGTAACTATGTTCATCTGTACTCGAGTATTTGTCCCCAGCAGCAGCTGATATCACTGACTAGTCCAGCAGCAGTCAGCCCAGAACCAGAACCAGACCCAGCAGCAGCTGATATCACTGCCTAGTCCAGCAGCAGTCAGCCCAGCTCGGCGTCTGTCTTTCAGCCTTTTATTTCACCAAGCTCTCACCAACCACTAAAAGTCAGTCCCACATTTACTCTTGTCCGGCGGCTTCTTGCTCGCTCACTCTCTCCTTTTCTCTTCTTAGCTTCCTCCGTCAGCGTCCTCTTCACTCTCTTCTCCTCTGCCATCATGTCCGTTATGTCCAGTTGTAATGGTGCTTGTGTTTATTGTTGTCCTTACTTTGGTTCTCCTTTTTGTGTTGCAGGTGGATGCCAGCACATCTTACAGGATGAACCCGCTAGCTGCTCTCTGCATCGACCGCAACGCTCTGGTAGTGGGGAACTACCGCCCCCATGGAGGACTTTTCTACCCTGGCCTCCATGCTCTCTCTGGGGAAAAGCCCCAGGAGGCTGGCTCTTCCCTCCCGCTCGGCTATGATCTGCTGTACAAACCAGAGGATGGTCAGAAATCTGGATACGTTGGCCTTTATAAGAGCGCACCACCAGCGCTGCAGAAACCTTTAGTTGTCCCTGCTGGAGGAGGTGATGGCCTGGTGATGGACCGTCGAGTTCTACCCAATGACAAGCAGTCAGAACTGGGCCTGAATGGTGCAAACTTCCTAAGATTGCCCTGGATCAGCCCATATGGGGATGCAACAATGTACCCCTTTCTGGACATGGCATACAAGGCCTCCTTCTTGTCCCAGCCATCGCCCTTCATCCAGCAGCAGCTGGCATATCAGTCACTGTGTGCTGCTGGGGCAGGAAGCAGCACACCTGCAGAAGACAGGCTATTCTACCTGCCTCATTATGCCCTGGCACATATGTCATCCCCACTGGGTCCTCCAATAAGGATCCATACAGCAACTGCAACTCCTGCAGTCCATTCACCCCTACCCTGCCAAGACAAGGCTCTACAGAGTGTTGGTCCTCAGGTACATCAGGAAAACCCACAGATCTGCCAGGAGCCCCAGACTCAGTCTGTTCACCACACTGAGCGACAACATGGCAAGTCCAGTCAGCCCACTTCAACCAGCAACCCTGCAGGCAGTAAAGGTGGTGGAAGTAACGGTGCCCCTGCTGCCTCACAGTCTGATCTTCCATGCTCAGTTCCCCCACCTACACCTCTCAGTAACACCACCACAGACCTCCAGAAGTCGCTTTACGGAAGCACTTCTTCATCCTCGACCTCACTTTCGGTGTCTCACCCCGTCTATGTGGGAAGCCGGAGCCCTCCTATGCCTTCCAGTACCAATAAAACCAAAGACGGCGGTTCAGACTGCTGTAATGCAGAGAAAGGTTCATCAACTGCAAAGACATCATTAGATAGAGCTGTACCTCATAAACTGGCCAAAAACTCTGGGGAAAAACCTTTGGATCTGTCTGCAAAAGAGCTGGAAGGGTTCACATCCAAACTAGAGGTCCTGACTAAGTTGGGGTATTTACCTCCATCACGTTACAGGCTACTAATCAGTCAGGACCAGCACTTAAAGGATGGTCTACCTCTACCTGTTAGCACATCAGCAAAGACTCCAGATCATCCTGAAATGACTAGCACCATGCCCTCCCCTTGGGTTGTTCCGGGTCCTTCCTCAGCTGTCAGCTCGGACAGAGGTTCCCAAGTTATGAAAAATAAAAATATAGATCATCATCCACAGCCGCAAAGCTCACCAGGTTCCACGGCAGTCGAGCTGAGCAGCACTGCAGCGGGGGGAAGATCCTCCGCACCTTCCCCAAAGTCCAAAGTTGAATGGCCACGAGTCACCACCACCGACTTGGAGAAAGACCATCCAAACAGTAAAGGAGATGCAAGCCCTGGAAAACAGAGCATTTGGCCTGATAAACCGGATGAAGAGAGTCAACAGCAGCCCCGCGTAGAAAATGGGAACTCCTCCAGTCAAATCTATGGTGACTCTTACCTCCCTCCTGGTTTAGGTTACACTAACCGCTACATCCCATACTCCCATGCTGAGAATATGTCCCTGCAACATATGACCATACCAGGCAAAGGGCCCGTCTATCCTCATCCAGTCCTGCTCGGCAACAGCCACTTTTATTCCCCTCGTGTGGCACCAAAACATGGCCTTCCTTATGGACTACATCCAAACCAGGGCGACTTTATGACTTACCAGAATTCCCATGGGATGGCCAATCCACCTGTTTCCTCCCACTCAGGTACGAGCCGACTTGAGACCCAGGATAAATCCTGGAAAGCTGAATCACACAGGAACCAGGAGAAGGTAGACGCTGACAGATCCCACAAAAGTGACAATGGAAGAGACAAGTCCACAGACCAAACCACAAAGGCTTCATGCAAAAATTATGTCATGTTTATTGACCTAGTGCGGGACGAGACAAAAGATGATTTGTCCAACGTGAGAGACGACTCATCCAAACATGGCAGCAGTAGCTCATGGTCTCTCAGAGCCCTCACTCCCAACCCGGCTGCAGAGCACAGGCCAGGCTCACTGCCCCACACTTCCCAACCACAACCTGCTCATCACAACTCTTCACCTCATGAGGAGATCCCAGAAAACGAGGAGCCACCCAGCCCTCCTCCTGACATTCCAGAGGAGCAGACGATGCGGTGTGCCCGAACTTCTCCACAGCAGTTTTCTAGAAAGCATAAAACCGGAGCCTCTGCACGTGCTGGGGACTCGCTAAGGGGTGGCACTAATGGTAGGAATAATGGCGTTGATGGGTTGAAGTCAGAGTCCTCAGCCAATAGAAATGGTAACCCTGAACAACGATCTTCCAGAAATGGCGACCCATTGGGTCCTCTCAGCAAAGAAGATTGTTCTAGTGACTGTAACAGTTCAAACATCATGTGTACAGTCACCAGCAGTCATTCAGGCAGTCCAGTGTGCAGGAGCTTTAACCCCAGAGCTCCAGCTGGAGGCGTTATCAATGTCAGGGATCCACAGTGTGTCGACATCAACCCAACAAGTCCCACAGGTAACAGTGGAGACAGTACAAGTGCTGTCAGCAGGAATTTTGTGGGCCCATGTTGCATAAATTTGTCTCCAAGGACGGCAACGTATGAACCTAGAATATTCAGCAGTCCAACTCATGGAAGTAACAGAGCTGTGACTCCAAACTGCACGAACATCAATGCTATGTGCCCAAACGTTCATCTGAGGGCTCCTGCATGTGGAAAGAACTGTTGTCCAAATTGTGGAAATACTCTCTGTAAAGGCCAATCTTTTGGAAACAACAACCCCAGGGTCCCCACATGTGGAAACAGTTTCCCTCTGGGCTCAACCTGTCTGCGCCTTTCACCTGCCAGTCCTGCTAATAAAGTCTTTAACTCAGCACCTGCTGATCAGACTCACGCTAACAAAGACCTTTCCTCCGATGAGGCAGAGCCCAGGAGAGAGATGCCGACCTCCGGCCTCACTGCTGATAGCTGTGGTGATGTGAAGAAAGACATTGAGGACGGCATTGACGAAGCAGACGAAGAAGAGGGCCCCGGCAGCAGCAAGAACCGGCGCTCTGGCCTCACCAAACGCATCGCCAACTCGTCCGGCTACGTCGGCGACCGGTTTAAATGCGTGACCACGGAACTTTATGCCGACTCAAGCAAGCTGAGCAGAGAACAGAGAGCACTGCAGGTAAGAGCATCATTCCTTCATTAAACAGTCGCCGTCTGCTGAGACTGAAAAGACCGATTTAATTTTCTGTGGTGGTCTGCAGTATAACCATCGTACCACTGTCGTCTGTTATTGATTTTTCTGCTTACTGTTCATTAAATCAATTTAACTCACAGTCACTGAGAGGAAACAGGCTCTCACTATGATTTCACTCTACTGTATGAGTCAAACCAGAAGGTCACTACAAAGGGCTGGTGAAGTAGTACGCGCTGTTTAAACTGTCCTTCACATCATGACCTCACGTTTTCATGAACACAGTGGTGTGTTGGCATGTTTCCCAACACAATATGTTGCCAAGGTTCAGTCATCAGGATATTTGAAGGTTCTCGTCGGCAAATGGACATTTCATCAACGAGGCTTCTTCAGCTCTGATTGGTGGGGACTCTCAGGTGTGGTCGTGTATGGACTCAGGGACACACCCCTCTATCAGCAGATATTCAATGACCCAGACCTTGACAACCCACAGGTGACCTAAATGACCCACAGGTGATCTAAATAACCCACAGGTGACCTAAATGACCCACAGGTGATCTAAATAACCCACAGGTGACCTCAATGACCCACAGGTGATCTAAATAACCCACAGGTGATCTAAATGACCCACAGGTGACCTAAATAACCCACAGGTGACCTAAATGACCCACAGGTGACCTTGACAACCCACAGGTGATCTAAATAACCCACAGGTGACCTCAGTGACCCACAGGTGATCTAAATAACCCACAGGTGACCTAAATGACCCACAGGTGACCTAAATGACCCACAGGTGACCTCAATGACCCACAGGTGACCTAAATAACTACAGGTGACCTCAATGACCCACAGGTGACCTCAATGACCCACAGGTGACCTAAATAACTACAGGTGACCTCAATGACCCGCAGGTGAGCGTAATCTTTACCTTCTCTCAGGCCCATGGGATGGAGGGCTGTGTCCATGAGTCACATGCCTCTCAAGACGTCCCGACAGAGGTTCATACCTTTGACTCCCCACCAGGTGTTTGGAGGTGGTACCAGAGCAGCTCGAAGGTGTTTGGTCCAGTTTGAATACTGGAAGTGCTGTATCCATGTGTAGACGTCAAGGTGAGGAGGAGACAACCAAAGATCTCCACTCCTGTATGGAGGAGTTTGGAGGTTTAGTTGAATTGTTTTGAGGAGAGCTGCCTTCCTTCTTCTCCTCCTCCTCCTCTTTTTTCTGTAGACAAATGTTTTGGGTCGTGCTGAGGTCGGGTCAGGATAACACAGCGGCTCCAGGTGACGGTCCTCCTGCTGGTTTCCCTGAAAAAAGAAGAAAATGGAGGCAGAAATAAGAACAGCTCCATCAGAACTATGCCCACTTTAAAGTAACAGACTGCAGTGATGGAGGAGGTGGAGGTGGTGGTTGGGGGTGCTGCTCAAATGAACCCACGTGTGGCT
>NC_040029.1:13139359-13151859 GCF_000972845.2 Larimichthys crocea | reverse complement strand
CTGTGTGTGTGTGTGTGTGTGTCTGTGTGTGTGTCTGTGTGTGTGTGCTGTGTGTGTCTGTGTGTGTGTCTGTGTGTGTCTGTGTGTGTGTGTGTCTGTGTGTGTCTGTGTGTGCTGTGTGTGTGTGTGTCTGTGTGTCTGTGTGTGTGTGTGTGTCTGTGTGTGCTGTGTGTGTGTGTGCTGTGTGTCTGTGTGTCTGTGTGTCTGTGTGTGTGTGTCTGTGTGTCTGTGTGTGCTGTGTGTGTGTGTGCTGTGTGTGTGTGTGTCTGTGTGTCTGTGTGTGTGTGGTGTGTGTGCGGTGGCTTCTTGTGCCATTTTGACAGCTGCTTCACTGGAGATTTCCTCGGGGCAGCGAGGGCGCTGTCACACACACACACACACACACACACACACACACACACAGTCTCACTCGCTCTTGCTCGACCCGCCTCCTCCTTGTTTGTTTGCTGTGCTAGAAAACACACACACACTGAAACACACACACACACACACTGAAACACACACACACACACACCTCGGGGCAAAGCTCGCATCCTGTTTGTCGATGCATGGCGGCGAGCGGCTTCGTTTGACAGACGCCCTGCGCACGCACGCATGCACACACACGCATGCACACACACACACACATTAACATGCACACACACAGACACACACATTAACATGCACACACACAGACACACACACATTAACATGCACACACACACACACACACATTAACATGCACACACACAGACACACACATTAACATGCACACACACACACAGACACACACATTAACATGCTGTCTGGCTGCTAAGCAGCGGAGACTGTTGCCGTGGCGTCAGCCGGCAGCTTGGCGAGGCAGCGCTTCATGGCCTGAACACAGCGCTGAAATATTTAAATGATTAAATATATATATAGAATTATGAGATATATAATTTAATGCGTTCTGAATAAAATAAACTTCATCTGCAGCACGAGTATTATCAAGATGTTCATCGTCTTCTCTCATCGAGGGTCTATGATGAAGTTCTGTGGAACTCCACACTGATCTAAAACAGCAGCCGGCCCGAGCAGAACCTCTGAACCGGCAGTGTCCAGTCTAACGGTGAACACAGCGACAGAACCTCTGAACCGGCAGTGTCCAGTCTAACAGTGAACACAGCGACAGAACCTCTGAACCGGCAGTGTCCAGTCTAACAGTGAACACAGCAACAGAACCTCTGAACCGGCAGTGTCCAGTCTAACAGTGAACACAGCGACAGAACCTCTGAACCGGCAGTGTCCAGTCTAACAGTGAACACAGCAGAGTTGGTTTTCTTGCCGGGTTTGGACTGCTGCTACTGATCAATGTTTCCATCATAAAGTCTGTAAATCACCTCGGTACTGTAACATTATTCCCTGTTGGTCTCAGAGGCTGTGCTTCAACCCGGTCCGACTGCTGAGCCTGGTTCTGTTAGCGTGTGGTGATGTGAGAACACAGTTTGACTTTAAGATGAATCCTCTCCTCCTCTTCCTGAGCTTCCTGTCATCAGCCTCGGGCTTCAAACACAAAAACAGAGTCGTGGGAGCAGAGGTGGTGACAGCGCTATTTTCAACTGAGCCTGGAAAACTAGGGCTGTGTGTGTGTGTGTGTGTGTGTGTGTGTGTGTGTGTGCGTACGTGGCAGACGTTTGTGTGTTTCTGACAGTGATGGATGTAGAAAGAGAGCGAGTGCCTGTTCTGTGTGTGTGTGTGTGTGTGTGTGTGTGTCGCCACGCACACACGCTAATCACTTTAAATGTCTCTCTCTCACACACACACACACACACACACACACACACACACAACACACACACACACACACACACACACACAGGTCTCTCCGTACGACCCGTCTTGCTCGCCGACCTGTCGACCTCCCCCTCCTGAAGTTCGACGACTCATCGTGAACAAAAACGCTGGAGAGACGCTGCTGCAGCGCGCCGCCCGCCTCGGATATGAGGTAACGAAAAACAAACACACACGGCTGGAGTGGGCGGATTAAAATCCTGAATATCTATCCTCTCTTATTTTGAAACTTAACTTCAGGAAGTCTCATTTTACCCTTTACCTCAAAGACAGACCTCATTTTACCTCAAAGACAGACCTCATTTTACCTCAACAACAGACCTCATTTTACCTCAAAGACAGACCTCATTTTACCTCAAAGACAGACCTCATTTTACCTCAAAGACAGACCTCATTTTACCTCAAAGACAGACCTCATTTTACCTCAAAGACAGACCTCATTTTACCTCAAAGACAGACCTCATTTTACCTCAAAGACAGACCTCATTTTACCTCAAAGACAGACCTCATTTTACCTCAAAGACAGACCTCATTTTACCTCAAAGACAGACCTCATTTTACCTCAAAGACAGACCTCATTTTACCTCAAAGACAGACCTCATTTTACCTCAAAGACAGACCTCATTTTACCTCAAAGACAGACCTCATTTTACCTCAAAGACAGACCTCATTTTACCTCAAAGACAGACCTCATTTTACCTCAAAGACAGACCTCATTTTACCTCAAAGACAGACCTCATTTTACCTCAAAGACAGACCTCATTTTACCTCAAAGACAGACCTCATTTTACCTCAAAGACAGACCTCATTTTACCTCAAAGACAGACCTCATTTTACCTCAAAGACAAACCTCATTTTACCTCAAAGACAGACCTCATTTTACCTCAAAGACAAACCTCATTTTACCCTAAAGACAGACCTCATTTTACCTCAAAGACAAACCTCATTTCACCTCAAAGACAGACCTCATTTCACCTCAAAGACAAACCTCATTTCACCTCAAAGACATACCTCATTTTACCTCAAAGACAAACCTCAGTTTACCCGGAAGACAGACCTCATTTTACCTCAAAGACAGACTTCATTTTACCTCAAAGACAGACCTCATTTTACCTCAAAGACAAACCTCATTTCACCTCAAAGACAGACCTCATTTTACCACAAAGACAAACCTCATTTTACCTCAAAGACAAACCTCATTTTACCACAAAGACAGACCTCAGTTTACCTCAAAGACAAACCTCATTTTACCTCAAAGGTAAACCTCAACCTCACCTTGTGGTGCCACCATGAGGACATATTACATCTATATTTACATTATATCACACATTACAGCAGGTATGATCTAGTGGATTCTGGTAGAGCACAGACGTCCTTTATTGAAATTCAGTTGACGTTTTGGAGGCAGAAAACTGTATGTGTGTGTGTGTGTGTGTGTAGGCACAGTGTGAATATTTCATGTACCATGTGACAGCTCGTCTCGCCTCACAAGTGTCACCCTGCCTCGTTCGCCCGCGCTCTCTCTCTCATTGAGGTGTAGCGGTGAAGCTAACGAGCTCAGTTTGCAAATGAAGCCGTCATCCATCACGACACACACACACACACACACACACACACACACACACACACACAGCGTTTTTTTTTAGCTGCAATCAGTTTGAGAGCAGACGCAGAGAGGGAGGTCTTTGTCTCTACGGCTTCTTTTCACGTGGAATTTTTCTTTCAGCATCGACATGTTATTTTCCTCCAGTGTCTGTCCAACACTGACACAAAGTGTTTTCAGTGTTTTCAGGTGTTCTTCATGGTATTTTAGAGTTTGTTATTTCCTGATAAAACATTATTGTCTCGGGGGGCGCGTCTTCATTTTACATCCAATGAAACGCTTTCTCTTTTCTGACGCTGCCAGAGTGGAGTGCTTCCTGTCTAACTGTTTTAGCTTGGTCAGCTTTGTCGCTGCAACGTACAGCGGAGTACACACTCGCTATTAGCTACTGTAAACACCAATCAATATCCACGATCTGACATAAAAATGGGGAAGTAAAGAAGAACTGTACTGGGGGATATTTTGGGGCGTCCGGTGTCTTTGGTCTCACCTGTTGTCCGCATGTCTCCTGTCCAGGAGGTGGTGTTGTACTGTCTTGAGCGGCGGCTCTGTGACGTAAATCATCGAGACAACGCCGGGTACTGCGCCCTGCATGAGGCCTGCGCCCGTGGCTGGTTGGGGATCGTACGCCACCTGGTGGAGCACGGAGCTGACCTGAACTGCAGCGCTCAGGATGGAACCAGGTACGAGGTGAATCAGCTGTTCAGGGATGACGTGTGATGATGTGTGTAAATCAATTGGGCTGATTGATTCTGTTTCCTGTTTCAGACCGCTGCATGACGCCGTGGAGAATGACCACCTGGAGGTGGTGCGCTTCCTGCTGGCCTGCGGCGCTGACCCCACCCTCACCTCCTACTCTGGACGAGGACCAATCAACATGACGCACAGCGCTGCCATGGAAACCTTTCTGGAGGGTAGGATGGGAAAATGTGTGTGTGTGTGTGTGTGTGTGTGTGTGTAGCCTCTTCATTATCAAAACCGAAGAAAGTCTCAAGGTAACGGGAACAAAGTCTGAAGATAACGGGAACAAAGTCTGAAGATAACAGGAACAAAGTCTGAAGGTAACAGGAACAAAGTCTCAAGGTAACAGGAACAAAGTCATAAGATCAAAATACCCGCCATACTTTAAAACAGATGATAGCAGTCTGTCTTTTCTCTCTCTTTTGTCTCTCATGAGTGTCTTCGACCTTAAGTTACAACAATAAGCAGCTGATCGTATGATCAGAGAAAATTAAACCAGTTTCATGATGCATGAGTCAAAAACCAGATGTGTTCTGGAGCAGCAGCTGGAGTCCAGCAGGAACCTGGTCTTCTCTGGACAGCCGAGACCAGAACTCAGACGGAACTTCAGAGAGCGCTTAAAGCTCGTCATAATGAAGGAATATAAAGAAAGAAAGAACAAAGAGGGAAACGGATTAAGTGTGAATGAGAGGAACGGAGTAAACAAGGAGGAAATAGATGAAAGGAAAGTGTGTGTTCGCCAGCCCTTCTGATTACCACTCGCTGCCTGTATTTGTTCTCTCTCTCCAGAGGGGTTTAATGAGGCTTGGCTGTCGAATCCCAGAACAGCTTACCGCCACACACACACACACTCCTGCCAGCATCCGTCTACTCAGCGCCAAGCGCCACGGCGACAAGCCGGCACCGTCTGAGCACAAACACTCATCTTCTTCTTTTTCCCATTTTTTACTGTGTGTGTGTGTGTGTGTGTGTGTGTTGTTTTCATCTTGCTGCCTTCATCCTCTCTGATTGGTCATCTCTTTGATCAACCACAAAAGCCACTAACTCGCTGTTTCTCTCCCCTTGTCTTGCAGACTATCTGTCTGACCTCCAAGGAAGGTCAGAGGGCGACCCAGGAATCTGCTGGGAGTTTTATGGCAGCTCAGTGTGCGGTGAGTTTCCACACAAACACACTCAATCATGCAGAGTCTAATCAGGGGACATAGATGGGATAAACGGGGGAGATAGCTAAAACCAGTTTGGACTGAAGGAACTACCGCTGGAACCAGTCAGGACTAAAGGAACTACTGCTAAACCAGTCACAACTGAAGCAACCGCCGCTAAACCAGTCAGAACTGAAGGAACTACCGCTGGAACCAGTCATAACTGAAGGAACTACCGGTGGAAACAGTCAGAAGTGAAGGAACTACCGCTGGAACCAGTCAGGACCGAAGGAACTACCGCTGGAACCAGTCAGGATTAAAGGAACTACCGCTGGAACCAGTAAGAACTGAAGTAACTACCGCTGGAACCAGTCAGGACTGAAGGAACTATCGCTAAACCAGTCACAACTGAAGGCACTACTGCTGGAACCAGTCAGAACTGAAAGAACTACCACTAAACCAGTTAGGACTGAAGGAACTACGGCTGGAACCAGTCAGGACTGAAGAAACTACCGCTAAACCAGTCAGAACTGAAGGAACTACCACTGGAACCAGTCAGAACTGAAGGAACTACCGCTAAACCAGTTAGGACTGAAGGAACTACCGCTAGGACCAGTCAGAACTGAAGGAACTACCACTAAACCAGTTAGGACTGAAGGAACTACCGCTGGGACCAGTCAGAACTGAAGGAACTACCGCTGGAACCAGTCAGGACTGAAGGAACTACCGCTAAACCAGTTAGGACTGAAGGAACTACCGCTAAACCAGTCAGAACTAAAGGAACTACCGCTAAACCAGTCAGGACTGAAGGAACTACCGCTAAACCACTTAGGACTGAAGGAACTACCGCTAAACCAGTCAGGACTGAAGGAACTACCGCTAAACCAGTCAGGACTGAAGGAACTACCGCTAAACCAGTTAGGACTGAAGGAACTACCGCTGGGACCAGTCAGAACTGAAGGAACTACCGCTGGAACCAGTCAGGACTGAAGGAACTACCGCTAAACCAGTTAGGACTGAAGGAACTACCGCTAAACCAGTCAGAACTAAAGGAACTACCGTGGAACCAGTCAGGACTGAAGGAACTACCGCTAAACCAGTTAGGACTGAAGGAACTACCGCTAAACCAGTCAGGACTGAAGGAACTACCGCTAAACCAGTCAGGACTGAAGGAACTACCGCTAAACCAGTTAGGACTGAAGGAACTACCGCTAAACCAGTCAGGACTGAAGGAACTACCGCTAAACCAGTCAGGACTGAAGGAACTACCGCTAAACCAGTCAGGACTGAAGGAACTACCGCTAAACCAGTTAGGACTGAAGGAACTACCGCTAAACCAGTCAGGACTGAAGGAACTACCGCTAAACCAGTCAGGACTGAAGGAACTACCGCTAAACCAGTCAGGACTGAAGGAACTACCGCTAAACCAGTCAGGACTGAAGGAACTACCGCTAAACCAGTCAGGACTGAAGGAACTACCGCTAAACCAGTCAGGACTGAAGGAACTACCGCTAAACCAGTCAGGACTGAAGGAACTACCGCTAAACCAGTTAGGACTGAAGGAACTACCGCTAAACCAGTCAGGACTGAAGGAACTACCGCTAAACCAGTTAGGACTGAAGGAACTACCGCTAAACCAGTCAGGACTGAAAGAACTACCGCTAAACCAGTTAGGACTGAAGGAACTACCGCTAAACCAGTCAGGACTGAAAGAACTACCGCTAAACCAGTTAGGACTGAAGGAACTACCGCTAAACCAGTCAGGACTGAAAGAACTACCGCTAAACCAGTTAGGACTGAAGGAACTACTGCTAAACCAGTCAGGACTGAAAGAACTACCGCTAAACCAGTTAGGACTGAAGGAACTATCGCTAAACCAGTTAGGACTGAAGTCTATTCACTGTCATTCTGTTTTTTGTGTGTTTACAGAGCCGTCCAGCGAGGAAGGAGTGTATAACATTCTTGCTGACCCTCCGGGGCCAGAGGAGGAGGAGGTGGAGGACATAGAAGAGGATGAGGATGAGGAGCAACAAGCCAGAAGGGAGGTGTTTGAGTTTGAGCTTTCTGACCGGCCACTGCTCCCCTGCTACAACATCCAGGTGTCACTGTCCCAGGGGTGAGTTCAAAATATTTAACATCCAGGTGTTTTGTCAGAGGATTTCAATCATAGACCAGGACTGAAGAAACAAGTACCTGGTGTAGACCTGAAAGGGCTTACAACACTGAGGCTCAAAAAGAAGGAACTAAGGGTGGCAGTCCTCAACATGGTCGGTCAAAAAGACCTGGAGGTAAAGATAAAGGAACTAGGAAGGACAAAAGGAACTGGGTGTAAACATCAGGGGTCCTAAGGAAGGAGACTAAAACTGTCTAAAAGTCTAAAACCTGGACGTAGTCTCTGTGATGTCCCCGCAGACTGTCTAAAACCTGGACGTAGTCTCCGAGACATCCCCGCAGACTGTCTAAAACCTGGACACTACGTCCAAAACCTGGACGTAGTCTCCGAGACGTCCCTTTTGTCTCTCATCTCTCTCTTTCTGGCACTCGGTCCAATTACAGAGGAGGAAATGTTGGGAAAGAAAGAATGGGATGGAGGAGGGAGGGAGTGGATGAAGCGTGGTGAGGGAGAAAAGAGGCAGGACAGACGGAGAGGTCGCTAATGAGGATTGCATCGCCGTGGCGACGCGGCTAATTGGCTTCCACTTCGTCTTCCTCCCCTGTCGCTTCTCTCCTCTTCTCTCGTGTGTGATGTCGTATTAATGACTCCTCCTGGGTACAAGGCCACACACACACACACACACACACACACACACACACACATGGTTTCATTAGGTTGTTTAACATTCCAGCAGCACCTGGCTTTAAAGCAACATGTGGTCTTGTCCACTGTGTGTGTGTGTGTGTGTGTGTGTGTGTGTGTCAAGGGCAAAGTAAGCTTAACACACACACACAGACTTTATTTTGAAAATCGACCGTATTCTCGATCTTCTCTGTTCAACCATCATCCTCCGTCTTTGTGAGGTGAAACACAAACTGCAGTTCCTCTTGTCGTCCACTGGTTAGCACCGTCACCTCACAGGTTCAAACCCTCCAGGCTGCGACCGTCCTGTGTCCCCTTGTCTCACCCTTGAATACCCTTGAATATCCTTGAATGAGAGCCAAACCCTTGAACAGAATAAACACTGGCTCGCTCAGACACTAACAGTGAAGTCAGCTGTAAATGTGTATGAACTCACTCCTGTGTTTCCTCCTCCAGCCCCAGAAACTGGCTCCTCCTGTCCGACGTCCTGGGTCGACTCCGGATGACGTCTCGGTCCTTCCGCCGCCTTTTCCCGCAGCTCAACTTGCAGTCGATCCCTGAGGACGAGTTCTACCGGCAGGTGTCCCTGTCGCAGCTCCTGACGGGTCCTGATGAGCAACAGCTGGCCTCCTTCAGACCAGACGTCATGGACCTCTTGGAGCTGGTTGAGGCCACCCCTGAGCTGGCCGGCATGCTTGGCTCCTCGCTAGAGTTTGTGGACACTCGTTGGGACTCGCTGGAATCTTCGCCACCTCCAACTCCACCACCACCACCGAGACTGCCACTAAGACCACTACAACGCATTCCACCATTGTTAGCGCCACAGCGACAAGCTGGTTCAGAGTCCGGACACTTGCACGGTCTTAAACATCTGGGATATTCTGCTCTGGCAGCTAAACTGAAAACCAAAATGGACGCAAATGCAGCGGCACCACATGCGACGCTGAACGCTAACATGCGGGAACCACAAAGACAACAAGGTAAGAATACCTGGATCTGTAACTCTGCTACTCCGGACTCTAAGATCGACTCCAGTGTGTGGGAACAACTACAACAACGACGTAGTAAGGACACTGTGAACCCTAATTCTGCTACTCCGGACTCTAAAGTGAACTCCACGTGGGAACAAGGAAATAAACCCACTCCAGACGCCTCCGTCAGGTCCAACTTAGCACTTGGTGCTAGCATGTGGCAACCACAGCGACTGCGAAGTCGAAGCGCTTTGAATTCTGACAGCAGAGTGGACGCCGCCGGGTCAGAACCACAGCGAGTCCAAAGTAAGAACCCCGCTGATCCAGCAAACTCGACTGGTGCACCGGTTGCTAACACGTGGACACGACAAACTCAAGGGAGTCAGACGGGCAGGGTTCAGGACTCCACAAACCCAGGTCCTTCAGTCGACGGTCGTGTTTGGGAACGACTGTGAAGTAACAATGCAGGGAACCCGAGTCCCGCCAAGCCGAGCCCCGCCAAGCCGAGCCCTGCCAACCCGAGCCCCGCCAAGCCGAGCCCCGCCAAGCCGAGCCCCGCCAACCCGAGCCCCGCCAACCCGAGCCCTGCCAAGCCAAGCGCTACCCTGGACGCTAGCACATTGGAACAGCATGGAGTAAAGAGAGAGGCTAACTGTGAGAACCAGGACCGAGCAGGTAAGACTGTGAAGATGGATGCTGACTTGCAGAGGAACCTGGCCAACATCAGAGTCCACATCAGCGATCTTGGGATGAAAGTGGGGGGAGGTGCCATCCACGGAGACATGAAGAAAGAGCCGGTGAAGGGCGCCCAGGTCAAAACAAGGTCATAACAACCACGAGAGGAGCCAGACAACACAACTGACGTGTGAATGTTGTAAATAAACGTGTTTGTACGCTGACAAAGACAGAACGTCGTCACGTGTGCATCATGTATCCTGTAAATACATCTTTTTTATTCATGAGGACGTTGGCGGTGTCGAGTCTGTTCTTTGTAAACGCCGTCACTTCCTGTCATGTGCTTGTGTCGTTTTGTACTCGGCTTCCTGTCACCAAAATATTTATTGTCCAATAAATCTGAAGAGCTGTCACCGTCACTGGTTGTCCCCTGCACTCAAACCTTACCTGTGACGTGGGCAGAGCTGCACAGGGGACATCAAGCTCACCTGTGGTGAGAAGCAGGTGGAGGAGATCCGCTCTGATGATGAAATGAGTTTCTGTTTCTGTTTGGGTGGCTCTTTATTAAACATCTTAAATATTAAACATCAGCAACAGAACCTCTGAACCAGCAGTGTCCAGTCTAACAGTGAACACAGCGACAGAACCTCTGAACCGGCAGTGTCCAGTCTAACAGTGAACACAGCAACAGAACCTCTGAACCGGCAGTGTCCAGTCTAACAGTGAACACAGCGACAGAACCTCTGAACCGGCAGTGTCCAGTCTAACAGTGAACACAGCAACAGAACCTCTGAACCGGCAGTGTCCAGTCTAACAGTGAACACGGCGACAGAACCTCTGAACCGGCAGTGTCCAGTCTAACAGTGAACACAGTGACAGAACCTCTGAACCGGCAGTGTCCAGTCTAACAGTGAACACGGAACAGAACCTCTGAAACCTGCAGTGCCAGTCTACAGTGAACACAGCAGAGAACCTCTCGGAACGCGCAGTGTCCAGTCTAACAGTAACACAGCAACAGAACCTCTGAACAGGCAGTGTCCAGTCTAACAGTGAACACAGCGACAGAACTTGAACCAGCAGTGTCCAGTCTAACAGTGAAATGGCGACAGAACAATCTGAACCGGCGTGTCCAGTCTAACAGTGAACACAGCAACAGAACCCTCTGAACCAGCAGTGTCCAGCTAACATGGAACACAGCGACAGAACCTCTGAACCAGCAGTGTCAAGTCTAACAGTGAACATAGCAAAGAACCTCTGAACCGCGTGTCCAGTCTAACAGTGAACACAGCAACAGAACTCTGAACCAGCAGTGTCCCAGTCTAACAGTGACCACAGCGACAGAACCTCTGAACCGGCAGTGTCCAGTCTAACAGTGAACACAGCAGCAGAACCTCTGAACCGGCAGTGTCCAGTCTAACAGTGAACACAGCGACAGAACCTCTGAACCGGCAGTGTCCAGTCTAACAGTGAACACAGCAGCAGAACCTCTGAACCGCAGTGTCAGTCTAACAGTGAACACAGCCAGAACTCTGAACGCGGATGTCCAGTCTAACAGTGAACAACAGCGACAGAACCTCTGAACCGGCAGTGTCCAGTCTAACAGGAACACGGCAAACAGAACCTCTGAACCGGCAGTGTCCAGTCAACATGAACACAGCAAGCAGAACCTCTGAACCGCAGTGTGCCCAGTCTAACAGTGAACACAGCGACGACCTCTGAACCAGCAGTGTCCAGTCTAACAGTGAACACGGCGACAGAACCTCTGAACCGGCAGTGTCCAGTCTAACAGTGAACACAGCAACAGAACCTCTGAACCAGCAGTGTCCATCTAATAACATTGAACACAGCGACAGAACCTCTGAACCAGCAGTGTCCAGTCTAACAGTAAACATGCGACAGAACCCTGAACCAGCAGTGTCCAGTCTAACAGTGAAACACAGCACAGAACCTCTGAACCGGCAGTGTCCAGTCTAACAGTGAACACAGCAACAGAACCTCTGAACACAGCAGTGTCCAGTCTAACAGTGAACACGCGACAGAACCTCTGAACCAGCAGTGTCCAGTCCTAACAGTGAACATGGCGAGAACCTCTGAAACGGCAGTGTCCAGTCTAACAGTGAACACAGCAACAGAATCCTGAACCGCAGTGTCCAGTTAACAGTGAACACAGCGACAGAACCTCTGAACCGGCATGTCCAGTCTAACAGTGAACACTGGCGACAGAACCTCTGAACCAGCAGTGTCCATCTAACAGTGAACACAGCGACAGAACCTCTGAACCGCAGTGTCCAGTCTAACTAGTGAACACAGCAGCAGAACCTCTGAACGGCCCTCAGTCTGATAGCTGCTGTTTAGCTCAGAGCAACAGGAAGAAGAATAGAGGTTGCTCAGCAGCTTCTATGGACATGATGGCAGGAGTGAAGAGGAGCTGGAGAAAGGAGAAGATGATTGATACTTCATTCTAATTAAACTGATGAGTTTTTAAAATCTGTGATTTTCTGTATTTCTTGCTTTACATACACACACACAAAGAACTCCATCAACGACCCTCATTAGAGAAAAAATCTTCTCCGGAGAAATAAAGAACGAGCAAACGAGGCGAGATGAACAGAGCAGGAGGTGAGCGAGCACACAGGAAGTGGTGTGTGTGTGTGTGGTGTGGTGTTGTGTGTTGTGTGTGTGTGTGTGTGTGTGGTGTGGAGGTTAAGTCATGATAAACAGTCTGAATCACAGTCGCTGGAATGTTTTAACTGCCTCCAAAG
>NC_040029.1:13114359-13131859 GCF_000972845.2 Larimichthys crocea | reverse complement strand
ACTGTTGAAATGTTGCAGAGACATTTCCACCTAACGATATTTGATCTCGTCAGTACGTCGTCAGTTGTTTCCACGCTGCAGTTTTATCGATAAAACAAAAGTTGATTTTCGTGGTTGAAAAATAAATAAAAGATTTAACAACAATAATTATAAACAGACATTTAATTGGGATGAAGTATAAATATATAAATATAAATATATAAATATATATATGCTGGATTAATAAATATCAGGCTGCTGTTTGGTCACAAACGAGCCAGAAAACTTAAGACGTATCTTTTTAATTTAATTATTTGTACCCTTTTGTATTTTAATGGTACATTTTCTTTTATTTATTTATTTGTCTATTTATTTATATATATCTTTTCCATTATTTGAGCTATCTATATATTTTATTATGCTTTATTTTTCTATCTTTATTACTGATTATTGTTATTTTATTATTTATTACTATTTATTATTATTGATCTAATTCATTTCTAACCTCCCTGCAGTGTTTCCTCACTGCTCGGTCAGATGGTGCTTTACTTATAATAACTTTTTTATTACTTTTTGTAAGACAAAGTCAGGGATAAATTCTTTTTATCTATCAGGAATATTGAAACAAGTTGGTATTGTGACTCATGATTTAAAGAGTTTATAAGTTCTTCTCCTCACTGCTTTTCGAATAATGTATTTCTGGTTTAATGCTTAATGCTTCCTATGGATGTAGCCAAAACATTTATGCATGGTCTCATTTTCTCACATATTTCATATTGCATCACCTGTTGGGGGCAGGCCAATGAATCTACCATTAGACCGCTAAAATCACTATATAAACAAGCTATAAAAATTCTTCATTACCACCACTGTAATATTCTAGAGAAACACCATTTATTAATCTTTGAAAACTTCAGAGAGTTTTCAAGCTTGTGTCTGGTGTATGGGATTCTACACGGTCTGGCCCCAGCATGTCTTTTGGAGTTTGTAGGTCATCGTCCTGCTAGTTCCATCCGATCCTCAAGAACAGCATCTGTTTACGACTGTAGTATTACCGCACAACTTTTGGGCAGTCTTCTTTTTCTTTTAAGGCCGCAACACAGTGGAATGCACTACCAGTTAATTTAAAGAGCTGTCTCTCCATCAGGAGCTTTAAGTCACAGCTGAAATGTTCACTAAAAAACAGTCAAAACTGTAACCACTGATTTATGGTGCTGAAAGAATGTTTTTATGTTGTGTGTGTGTGTGTGTTTGTGTGTGTGTCGGGGGGGTTTGAACACTCATGAGTGACTTGTCTATTGCATTTATGTATATGTTCATGTTTTTTAAATGTTTTATGTCCTGCCAGGGACTGCGGATGTAAATTAGCCTGAGGCTAACTCAACATTTATGTTTTAATTGTACATGGTCCCTAATAAACGTAAACAAACAAAATAAAAATAAAAAAAGTTTCGCCTTATTTTTATATTTTGCATATTCGAAACAATCAATCAATCATCTGTGTGTGTTTTTATGTTTTTATGTGAAGCTCTTTGTGTTACTGTTGGATTGATACCTGCCTGACATTAACTGCTGGTTAATTATCGTTAGTCACTGACTCATTAATATAGAAAGACACAGACTCTGCGTTGAACTCCGTCCACAGCCAGACTCCGGTCGTCCCGCCCGTCGTATCTCATCACTGCGTCGCTGTACGTCGTGAGAAACGTCCCTTTAATCTGAACACACACACACACACACACACACACACACACACACACACACTCCATGTAGTCAATGTGAACACATGATGGGTGTGTGTGTGTGTGTGTGTGTGTGTGTGTGTGTGTCTCACCTCATGGCGAAAGATGAACCCGGAGATTCCAGCGATGAGTTCCGTCATGAAGACCAGAGACAGAAACACGGCGTACTGCACAGAGGTCAGAGGTCAGAGGTCATGTTTCACAGCTCTAATAATCTGACGTCACGTGACGCAGACGCACCAGCTTCAGCATCCAGGGGCGCCCCCTGCAGGTGGCGAAGCAGCCGAACAGTCCGAACAGCACGATGGCCACCCCGGTGCCCGCGAGGACGTACGGACCGTTGGAGGGACCGCTGGAGATCAGCAACATGTACGGACCCAACATGAACTTCCACCACAACCCCACCGACAGCAGGACCACACCTGTCACCTGAGGGGAAGGAGCTACAGGTCAGACCTGACACCTGAGGGGGAGGAGCTATAGGTCAGACCTGACACCTGAGGGGGAGGAGCTACAGGTCAGACCTCACACCTGAGGGGAGCTACAGGTCAGACCTGACACCTGAGGGGGAGGAGCTACAGGTCAGACCTCATACCTGAGGGGGAGGAGCTACAGGTCAGAGCTGTCACCTGAGGGGGAGGAGCTACAGGTCAGACCTGAGGGGAAGGAGCTACAGGTCAGACCTAAGGGGGAGGAGCTACAGGTCAGACCTGACACCTGAGGGGGAGGGGCTACAGGTCAGATCTGAGGGGAAGGAGCTACAGGTCAGAGCTGTCACCTGAGGGGGAGGGGCTACAGGTCAGACCTGAGGGGGAGGAGCTACAGGTCAAACCTGACACCTGAGGGGGAGGGGCTACAGGTCAGACCTGACACCTGAGGGGGAGGAGCTACAGGTCAGACCTGACACCTGAGGGGGAGGAGCTACAGGTCAGACCTGACACCTGAGCTCTGACTGACTATGACTATGAATAAACAAGAACGTGCTTCAGCTGCTGGGTGTGACAGAAATACTTGAACTGTACTTTAAGTACTTCTGTGTACTTGTACTTGTACTGCACGGTCTGTTCAGCAGTGCCTCAGCATCACATGACTGTAATGAGCTGTGACAGCAAAGTGACAAAATCACAAACAGGCGGGAAGAAGAGCCGAGGCAGAGCAACTCTGAGCGCACCGCTAACAGAGCGAGCTAACACACTGAGCTAACAGCAGCTAACAGACTGAGCTAACAGCAGCTAACAGACTGAGCTAACAGCAGCTAACAGCAGCTTCAGCTGGACAGTGTGTAAAACATTAAAATCATCAGACTGGTCTGAGGTGTTTTGTGGATGATACATAAAGAACGCTGTCGGGCTGATGTGGTTGTTGTGGTGGAGCACGGCGTAGATCAGGTGGATAAAACGTGACATCTATTGCACGTCTGTCCGTCCTGGGAGAGGGATCCCTCCTCTGTGGCTCTTCCTGAGGTTTCTTCCACCTTTTTTCCCTGTTAAAGGTTTTTGTGGGCAAGTTTTTCCTCACTGGAACCGAGGGTCTAAGGACAGAGGGTGTCACTCCCTGTACAGATTGGAAAGCCTCAGAGGAAAATGGACTTTGTGACTTTGGGCTGTACAAATAAAATCTGATTTGATTTGATTTGAAATTTGATAAAAAGTGCTTTGTCACCCAGAAGATGAAGGAGTAGAGCAGCAGCAGTGTCTTCAGACAGAAGATCACAGGTTTAGTGTCCATCCTCCTGGGAGCCATCGTCCAACACAGCACTCTCTCTGGACTCTGTCTTCAGTTCGTCTCTGAAATTCTCAATCTTAAAGTAAAAAGAATCAAAACACTGCACACACCAAACGGGACAGAAGCAAAGACAGATTCAGAGTCAGCTCTTACCAGATCCGCAGATTTATCTCTGAACAGAAGCTCCGAGGATCATCTCCGTAACGTCTGACAGGCTGAAGTCTGAAGAGACGTGCGGGCGCCGTGAGGTCCACGCTCCAAACATGTGACCCTCATACTTCACACTCTGACCAAGACAATTAACAGGGAGGTGATCCGGCCTGCTGTGACACCTCACTGTGAAGGTCCAGCAGCACCACCCACCAGCAGCACCACCCACCAGCAGCACTGCTCTGCTGCAGCTTTCTGCTCAAAATGACTTTAATCTTTATGTTTTTCTCTTAGCCACACTGAGCGTCCATCGTTCCCACCATGAAATGCTGTACGTCAGCAGCAGTGGTGGTTCTGGTCCGGCTTCACTGGACTCCCTCAGCCTCTACCCTCCTGTTAGTTACACGTCTAACCACAGTTAGAAATGTTGAACGTGATCAGAAACAAACAACAAAACAAGTTCCTAAAAGTTTTATTTCATTTGTACAGTGATAAAATCACAGATTCATACTTCATGTTCATGTTTATAAGCGGACATCTAGTGACAACGTGAATATTTTGATCTGCGTGTGATTCATGAAACATTTTTATGAATCATTTTAAAGTAAAAGCGTGTTTTTTTGTTCCCTGAGTGCAAAATTAGTAACTAACGTGTCAGCGCATTACCAACGACAATCACAAACTGTTACTGACGGAGCTGATCTGGCCGTTTGTTTTTGTAGTTTTGTAGTTTTGCAGTGAACACTGCTGGATGAACGTCCTAGACTCGTACAGACCACGGGGTGAAGGTGCCGGGCTCTGCAGGAGGGCACTGCAGCAGAAAAACAGTCGACAACGATAAGTTAGACACGTCATGATCACTTATATTTTGAGTTTACGGGTTAAATTGAAGCTTTGAATGACCTTCGATCTGCTGAAAAACACAGAGAAATGTTCTGACAGCTTTCGTACCAGTTCGGTGAATCGGTCGCTGCAAGCATTGCGGATCCTCTCGGCGGAGGCGGGGCTGTCGAGCCTGAAGGGACCAGTGATGCCCGACTGCGCCCGGGCAGCGCTGATGGCATCTTTGATGGCGTAGAAAACCGACGCTGCCAAAAAGAGAGGAGGTTCGCCGACCGCCTGCAGTGCAGAAAAGACACAAAGGAAAATAAATGGTTGGTCTGAACTGTTCCGTTTAAAATGTCACAAGCGGCCTCGGGCGTTACCTTCGAGGCGAAGATGGCCTTGTCATTTGGTGCATCGCGGAGCAGGGAGACAGTAAGCTTAGTGGGAATGTCTCCGAAGGCTGGGATCTTATAGGAACCAGGACCCCGAGTGAGGAGGACGCCCTGGGGCGAATAATGAAGCTCCTCCAGGGTGAAGAGACCTAGACCCTGCATGAACGCCCCCTCAACCTGAGGACAGACAAAGGATGTGTTGACCTGAGGGAGGCGCTAGAGGAGAGGTCATGGGGCGTTTACGTCTGGACTGAAGGACTCACCTGTCCAATGTCTATAGCTGGATTCAGGCTGTGACCGACGTCCATCACTATGGTGGTACTCAGGTTCTACAACACAAAGATAATATGAATAATACACAATAAATAACCTCACATTAGCTGTTGGCAGTTTAAAGGTCTGGTTTGTATTGAGCCAGTTATCTATAAAATGGTATCGTCAGCGTAGAAGTGTATAAATAATATTTAATATTATTCATGTATAGAGTCATAAGAGGAAGCCTGACACTGAACCTTGTGGTTTTTAATAACAATAATAATAATAATAACTTCAAATCGTCGCCACCTTATGAGCGCCGGTCAGACAGTCGATCTCCACCTCTGAACATGCCACACCATAAGTGAAGTAGTTGAACGCTCGGCCCGAATTTGACTCGAAGTCGTAACCGAGGTCTGGAGTCCTGGCGAGAGACAGGAAACGGTGACATATTTACTTTGTTTATCGGCAGATTCACTGAACCAGCAACATTATCATCGTTAAACTCACTTGTAGAATCCGTTTGCGCTGAGGTTTACTCTGTCGAAATACGCTGCTTTCACCTGAAACACAGAGACACATGAGTAACAGTACTTCAGGATTACTTAAAGAGAAGTACAACAATGTCATATATTCCTGCTCACCCAGTCCTCCCATGATCCTTTGGGGTTCTTGCTCTTGTACGGCTCCAGGCGCTTCATGAGGATCTCGCAGGCGTTCTGCACGGCGGCTCCGTTGAGGTCTGAGGATGCAGAGGCGGCGGTGGGGCTGGTGTTGGGGACCGTGTTGGTACTTGTCTCTAAGATGTGGATCTTTGAACAGGGGATACCCAGAACCCTGCTGGCAACCTGGAACCAAACACAGCAAGGGAGTGCCCCAAGGTTCAGTGCTGGGCTCTTTACTGTTTAGTGTCATTTCAACATGTAGAAACACTCAGGCAGGCAGGGAGGGGCTGCTCGCTAACAGCAGATTCAGGCTGAAGCTTTTACATTGTGCTTCCTCTAATGTCCACTGTAAAGTTAAAGGGTATGATGGTTTGTTCAGCTCCAGTACCTGCACCATCTTAGTGTGGAGTCCCTGTCCCATCTCCGTCCCACCGTGCGTCAACAACACCGAGCCGTCAGTGTAGATATGAAGCAGAGCTCCAGCCTGGTTGAGGAAGACGGCGGTGAAACTGATGCCAAACTTGGTGGGGACGATGGCGAGGCCTCGTTTGGTCCACCGGTTCTGTCTGAGGAAAAAACCCACAAAGAGTTCATTTCGTATCATTTCTTGGACCATTGTTGGACAGTTTTTACCCATCCAAAACCTTCAGGACCTTCCACTGGACTGTTTACCTGTTGTAGAGGTCGATGGCAGCTCGCCGTTCTTGGTATCCAGAGCGCAACAGACATTCATCCCAACAGCGGTCCAAAGTGAACCGATCCAGGATCTGGTTGTAGGGTGTCGGCTCCCCTTCTACATACAGGTTCAACCGACGCACCTGCAGGAGGACAGGCTCACTGATTGGACGCTGCTCACCCATCAGAACTCACTTGTTCAACGTGTCTGATGAATCTACGTACCTCCTCGGCTGACCTGCCAAGACTCTGAGCCACGTCGGAAATCCAGTTCTCAGCGATCATCATGCCTTGCGGCCCTCCAAAGCCCCTGAAGGCCGTGTTGGATGGCAGGTTGGTGCGGCACAGGAAGCCGCGTCCGCGTATGTTGGCCACGCTGTACGAGTTCTCCATGTGGAACAGAGCGCGCTCCATGACCTCGACAAACGAACACAAGTGATCAGCACTGAACAGCAAATCCTGCCAGGAAGTAATCGTATCGTATCGATACTCACTGACAGAGAGAGGTCCATGGAGTTTCCAACGTTACTGTAGTACGACACGTCCAGAGCCACGACCTTCCCACTGCTTAGAAACCCAACCTGGTGCAAGAGGAGAAGAAGACATTCAATTTGATACAACGGTATTTGTCCACATAAGGACAGTTATACAAAGACAAGTCAAATCTTCAACCCTGCTGTCTCTACCAGAAGTACCACCTTGTATTTTCCATAGAACGGGTGTCTTCCTCCGGTGATCAACATGTCCTCGTCTCTGTCCAGCATACACCTCACAGGCCTCTTCAGCCTGACACGCAAACACAGGAAACCATCAGAATTTCTGAACTTTCAAAGACAATAATAAAGACGATGTCAGACGTACTTGTTTGCTGCCACAGCGACCACAGTGGACAACACGGTGGTCCGGCTCTCCTTCCCTCCAAAGCCTCCACCCATTCTCTTTACTCGGACCACCACCCTGTTAGCGGGGACGCCCAACGCCTTCGCCACCAGAGACTGTCAGAGAGGCAGACACACATTTACACTCACTTCCTTTTCCTGTTTTTTTAAAGCCTAGTGCTTTACGGTTATTCTGTCACTTCCGGTTATCGATGTGGCTGCCACGGTGATTTTCATAGATTTTTCACATCAGCGATGATCTACATATCTCTACACTATCCTTAGAATGTTCTCTGTGCACGAACAGGTCTCTGAACTTTAGTGACCACAATCACTAAACATCAAATAACTTTAATCATTTCTGCAGCTAAGCCGTCATCCTGTCTCTTAGACCCCATCCCAACCAGGCTGCTCAAGGATGTTTTACCTGTAGTTAGTAATTCGTTATTGGATATGATTAATCTGTCTTTATTATCAGGATATGTACCACAGTCCTTTAAGGTAGCTGTAATTAAACCTCTTCTTAAAAAGCCCACTCTAGACCCAGAGGTCTTAGCCAACTACAGACCGATATCAAACCTTCCCTTTCTGTCTAAGATACTTGAGAAAGCTGTAGCTAATCAGCTGTGTGACTTTCTCCATAACAATAGTCTATTTGAGGATTTCCAGTCAGGATTTAGAGTGCATCATAGCACAGAGACCGCATTAGTCAAAGTTACAAATGACCTCCTAATGGCATCAGACAAAGGACTCATCTCTGTACTTGTCCTGTTAGATCTTAGTGCTGCATTTGACACCATTGACCATCAAATTCTTTTACAGAGACTGGAACATCAAACTGGCATCAAAGGAACCGCCCTAAGCTGGTTTAAGTCGTATTTCTTAGATCGATCTCAGTTTGTTCACGTCAATGATGAATCCTCCATGCAGACCAAAGTTTGTCATGGAGTCCCACAAGGTTCTGTACTTGGACCACTTCTATTCAGTTTATATATGCTTCCTTTAGGGAACATTATTAGGAATCACTCTATCAATTTTCATTGTTATGCTAACGACACCCAATTATATTTATCAATCAAATCAGTTAACTAAACTCCAAGCATGCCTTAAGGATATAAAAAGTTGGATGACCTACAATTTTAGTTACCTATGTTTCAGAGTATAGTTACCTGAGTTTCAGAGTATAGTTACCTGAGTTTCAAAGTATAGTTACCTGTGTTTCAGAGTATAGTTACCTGAGTATAGTTACCTGAGTTTCAGAGTATAGTTACCTGTGTTTCACAGTATAGTTACCTGAGTTTCAGAGTATAGTTACCTGTGTTTCACAGTATAGTTACCTGAGTTTCAGAGTATAGTTACCTGTGTTTCAGAGTATAGTTACCTATGTATAGTTACCTGTGTTTCAGAGTATAGTTACCTATGTTTCAGAGTATAGTTACCTGCGTTTTAGAGTATGTTACCTATGTTTCAGAGTATAGTTACCTGAGTTTCAGAGTATAGTTACCTGAGTTTCAGAGTATAGTTACCTGTGTTTCAGAGTATAGTTACCTGAGTATAGTTACCTATGTTTCAGAGTATAGTTACCTGTGTTTCAGAGTATAGTTACCTATGTTTCAGAGTATAGTTACCTGAGTTTCAGAGTATAGTTACCTGTGTTTCAGAGTATAGTTACCTATGTTTCAGAGTATAGTTACCTGTGTTTCAGAGTTTAGTTACCTGAGTTTCAGAGTATAGTTACCTGAGTTTCAGAGTATAGTTACCTGAGTTTTGGAGGCAGACTGAGTAGAAACAAAGAGCTCCATCTCTCCGTCTTCTTCACCGGGAACAGCCAGACTGACGTTTGTCTCCAGGTAGAAATGTTCCTGACCTCCGATGTGCATTTCACCTGTCAATCAATCAGTCAATTAATCAATCAGTCAATCAATCAATCAATCAATCGACACCTGTTAATCAGTTGGAATCAGTGTGTGTCTATCCTACCCTCCAGGATGTGGTCAGCCTGTTTAAACCCCGCCTCCAAGTCTCCCCTCTGGATGGTTCTGATTGGCTGATAGAAGGACTGAGCGGCGATGGCCTCCTGTCAATCAAAGCAACGATAGATTAGCTAATGCTACTGCCAGGATGCTAACGGAAACAGCAGCATCGCTTTATGTAAATGAGTCCGGGCGACGTACGGACAGCTGTCTCACCTGGATGGTGACGATGGGCTGCAGCTCTTCGTATTGGACCCTGACAGCTTTGGCAGCTCTCTGTGCATGAAGCTGAGTGTCAGCCACCACGGCGCCAATGATGTGACCCACACAGGTCACCTGCAGAGAGGAGGGAGACTTCATCAACCTGCTGCTGAACCCGACAGAGTCACCTGATTGGTCAGACCAACAAAAACACACCTGGCCTTGGGCGAGGACGCTCTCGTCGTATTCGATGGGTCCGGTGGCGTTACTGCCGGGGATGTCATCAGCCAACACACAGCTGACCACGCCGGGCATGCTCTCTGCTGCTGAGGTATCTATAGAGCTGTGACACACCCCTGGGTTAGACAGGACAGGTGTGTGTGTGTGTGTGTTGCACAGGTGTGTGTCTTACAGGATCTTAGCGTGTGCTTTGCTGCTGGTGACGAGTGCGAGGTACAGCTCGTTCTCGTACAGCGGCACGTCGTCGCAGTAAACCGCCTCGCCAGTCGCCTGCTTCAGAGCAGACAGGTGCATCATGGGACGGCCCACGGTGTCATCCTGGCTCCGCCCTTCCGGCACCGCCTGGAGGAAACATGTGACCTTAACACACCTGGAGTATAGTTACCTGTGTTTTACAGTTACCTGTGTTTCAGAGTTTAGTTTCACCTGGTAGATCTGAACACTGGACGGAGTCTCTGGATGGTAAATCTCTGCAGCGCTCAGACAATCCGCCCCGACCTGTTCCACTGTCACGCCCTGACAAATAAAGTGAACTCAGGTCAACTCAGGTGAGCTTTGTTCAGAATGTGCGATCACATTAAGGAAGCAGACCTGCTTTCTGAGCTTCAGTAGCACCATCAGGTAGAACTTGTAGAAGAGGCTGAGGGTCAAAGTTCGCCGGTACGTCACCATGCCACCCGGCACGGAGGGGTCGAGGGTCATCTCCCCAGCCAATGAGGAGCAAGCCTCCTGCAGAAGCTCCTCCCCCCAGCACCTGGATGACATCAGAGTTAAATCCTTCTTTCTTTGGCGCTCACTGTCAGACATTAGCAGTGTTTGTTACCTTCCCAGCAGTCTGCTCGCTGTCTTCTTCGCCAGCACCGTGGTTGCCGCCATGCCGCCGTAGCTTAGCCTCAAGTCTTCGACGACGTTGGTCCCAGGAGTGAAGGTGACGCTCATCGCCGCGGTAACGGTGCTGATGTCATCCTCCCGACGAGGCGACTGTTTGAAGGCAGCAACGAACTGAGTCTGAAGAAGAAGAACAGAAACATTAGTCTGGACGGTTCTAACAGTGGTTGCTAGGTGACTGACAGTGACAGTGGTTGCCAGGTGACTGACAGTGACAGTGGTTGCCAGGGGGCTGACAGTGACAGTGGTTGCTAGGTGACTGATAGTGACACTGGTTGCTGACAGTGACAGTGGTTGCCAGGTGACTGACAGTGACGGTGGTTGCCAGGTGACTGACAGTGACAGTGGTTGCCAGGGGGCTGACAGTGACAGTGGTTGCTAGGTCACTGACAGTGACAGTGGTTGCCAGGGGGCTGACAGTGACAGTGGTTGCTAGGTCACTGACAGTGACAGTGGTTGCCAGGTGACTGACAGTGACAGTGGTTGCCAGGGGACTGACAGTGACAGTGGTTGCCAGGTGACTGATAGTGACACTGGTTGCTGACAGTGACAGTGGTTGCCAGGTGACTGACAGTGACAGTGGTTGCCAGGTGACTGACAGTGACAGTGGTTGCCAGGGGGCTGACAGTGACAGTGGTTGCTAGGTCCAGTCCTCCCAGTGATGCCTTTGGGGTTCTTAGCGCTCTTGATACGCGCTACCAGCGCTTCATGAGGAATCTCGCAGGCGTTCTGCACGGCGGCTCCGTTGATGGTCGTGAGGATGCAGAAGGCCGGCGGTGAGGGGCTGGTGGTTGGGGACCAGGTTTGGTACTGTCTCTAAGATGTGGATCTTTGAACAGGGGGATACAAACACTGTCTAAAAGGCGCCTGCGAGGCTGGCAAACCTGGAACCAACACAGCAAGGGAGTGCCCCAGGTTCAGTGCTGGGCTCTTTAACTGTTGTTATGTCATTTTTTTCAACATGGTAGAAACACTCAGGCAGGCAGGGAGGGGCTTGCTCGCTAACAGCAGAATTCAAGGTGAGCTTTTACAACATTGTGCTTCCTCTAATGTCCACTGTAAAGTTAAAGGGTATGATGGTTTGTTTCAGCTCCAGAATTACCTGCCCATCTTAGTGGTGAGTCCCTGTCCCATCGCCGTCCCACACGTGCTCACAACACCGAGCCCGTCAGTGTAGATATGAAGCAGAGCTCCAGCCTGGTTGAGGAAGACGGCGGTGAAACTGATGCCAAACTTGGTGGGGACGATTGCGGAGGCCCTCGTTTGGTCCACCGGTTCTGTCGAGGGAAAAAAAACCCCAAAGAGTTCAGTTCGATTCATTTCTTGGACCAAATTGTTGGACAGTTGTTACCCAGCCAAAACCTAAGTCAGGACCGGTATCACTGGACGTGTTTCCCCTGGTTGGTAAGAGGTCCGATGGCAGCTCGACCGTTCTCTTGGTATCAAGAGGCGCAACAGACATTCAGGACCCAGAGCGGCCAAAGTGAACCGTCCAGATCTGTTGTAGGAGTGTCGGCTCCCTTCTACACTACAGGTAAAAGGTTCAACCGACGCACCGGCAGGAGGACAGCGGCTCACTGATTGGACGCTGCTCACCACCCATCAGAACTCACTTGTTCAACGTGTCTGATGAATCTACGTACCTCCTCGGCTGACCTGCCAAGACTCTGGACCACGTCGGTCGGCGCATTATTCTCAGCGATCATCATGCCTTGCGGCCCTCCAAAGCCCCTGAAGGCCGTGTTGGGATGGCAGGTTGGTGCGCAGCAGGAAGCCGCGTCCGCGTATGTTGGCCACGCTGTAGCGAGTTCTCCATGTGGACAGAGCGCGCTCCATGACCTCGACAAACGAACACAAGTGATCAGCACTGAACAGCAAATCCTGCCAGGAAAGTAATCGTATCGTATCGATACTCACTGACAGAGAGAGGTCCATGGAGTTTCTTCCACGTTACTGTAGTACGACACGTCCAGAGCCACGACTTCCCACTGCTTAGAAACCCAACCTGGTGCAAGAGGAGAAGAAGACATTCAATTGATACAACGGTATTGTCCACATAAGGACAGTATACAAAGACGAGTCAAATCTTCAACCCTGCTGTCTCTACCAGAAGTACCACCTTGTATTTCCCATAGAACGGGTGTCTTCCTCGGTGATCAACATGTCCTCGTCTCTGTCCAGCTACTCACCCTCACAGGCCTCTTCACCTGACACGCAAACACAGGAAACCATCAGAATTTTGACTTCAAAGACAATAATAAAGACGATGTCAGACGTATTGTTTGCTGCCACAGCCCCAGCGACACAGTGGACAACACGTGGTCCCGCTCTCCTCCCTCCAAAGCCTCCACCAGTTCCTTTACTCGGACCACCACCCTGTTAGCCGGGGACGCCCAACGCCTTCGCTCGACACCAGAGAACGGTCAGAGAGGCAGACACACCATTTACACTCACTTCCTTTCCTGTTTTTTTAAAGCCTATGCTTACGGTTATTCTGTCACTTCCCGGTTATCGGTGTGGCTGCCACGGTGATTTTCCATAGATTTTTCACATCACGATGACTACATATCTCTACACTATCCTAGACCTGTTCTCTGTGCCGAACAGGTCTCTGAACTTTAGTGACCACAATCACTAAACATCAAAACTTTAATCATTTCTGCAGCTAAGCCGTCAACCTGTCTCTTAGACCCATCCCAACCAGGCTGCTCAAGGATGTTTTTTACCTGTAGTTAGTATTCGTTATTGGATATGATAAATCTGTCTTTATACAGGATATGTAACCACAGTCCTTTAAGGTAGCTGTAATTAAACCTCTTCTTAAAAGCCCACTCTAGACCCAGAGGTCTTAGCCACACTACAGACCGATATCAAACCTTCCCTTTGCTGTCTAAATCTTGAGAAAGCTGTAGCTTATATCAGCTGTGTGACTTCTCCAAACAATAGTCTATTGAGGATTTTCCAGTCAGGATTAAGAGTGCATCATAGCACAGAGACCGATTAGTCAAGTTTCAAATGACCGTCCTAATGCGCAGACAAAGACTCATCTCTGTACTTGTCCTGTTAGATCTTAGTGCTGCATAGTGACACCATTGACCATCAAATTCTTTTACAAGAGACTGGAACATCAAATGCATCAAGGAACCGCCCTAAGCTGGGTTTAATCGTATTTTTAGATCATCTCAGTTTGTTCACGTCAATGAGGAATCCTCCAATGCAGACCAAAGTTTGTCATGGAGTCCCACAAGGTTCTGTACTGGACACTTTCTATTAGTTTATATATGCTGTCCTTTAGGGAACATATTAGGAATGCACTCTATCAATTTCATTGTTATGCAACGACACCCAATATATTATCATCAAATAAGTTGAACTAAACTCCAAGCATGCTTAAGGATATAAAAAGTTGGATGACCTACAATTTTAGTTACCTATGTTCAGAGTAGAGTTACCTGAGTTTCAGAGTATAGTTACCACTGAGTTTCAAAGTATAGTTACCTGTGTTTAGAGTATAGTTACCTGAGTATAGTTACCTGAGTTTCAGAGTATAGTTACCTGAGTTTCAGAGTAAGTTCCTGGGTGTTTCACAGTATAGTTACCTGAGTTTCAGAGTATAGTTACCTGTGTTTCAGAGTAAGTTACTATGTAAACTGTGTTTATGTTACCCTGAGTTTACTTTAGTAGTTACAGTTCAGAGTATAGTTACCCTGCGTTTTAGAGTTGTACTATGTTCAGAGTATGTTACCTGAGTTTTAGTATGTTACTATGTTTCAGAGTATAGTTACCATATGTTTCAGAGTATAGTTTACCTGTGTTTTCAGAGTAATGTTACCTATGTTCAGAGTATAGTACCTGATTCAGAGTATAGTTACCTGTTTTCAGAGTATAGTTACTTGTTTCAGTAGTACTGTTCAGATTTAGTTACCTAGTTCAGGTATGTTACATGTAGATATTACCTGTGTCAGAGTATAGTCCAGTTAGGTGTACTGTGTTCAGTTAGTACCTGAGTTTAGTATGTACTGATTCAAATAGTTACGAGTTTTGGGCGCTGAGTAAAACAAAAGGCTCCACTCTCCGTCTTCTTCACCGGGAACAGCCAGACTGACGTTTGTTCTCCAGGTAGAAATGTGTCCTGACTCCGATGTGCATGTTCACCTGTCAATCAATCAGTCAATTAATCAATCAGTCAATCAATCAATCAATCAATGACACCTGTTTAATCAGTTGGAATCAGTGTGTGTCTATCCGAACCCTCAGGATTGGTCAGCCTGTTTAAAACCCGCCTCAAGTCTCCCCTCTGGATGGTTCTGATTGGCTGATAGAAGGACTGAGCGGCGATGGGCCTCCGTCAATCAAAGCAACGATAGATTAGCTAATGCTACTGCCAGGAGTGCTAACGGAAACAGCAGCATCACTTTATGTAAATGAGTCCGCGGCGACGTACGGACAGCGTTCACACCTGGATGGTGACGATGGGCTGCAGCTCTCGTATTGGACCCTGACAGCTTTGGCAGCTCCTCGGCATGAAGCTGATGTGTCAGCCACCACGGCGCCGATGAGATGACCCACCAGGTCACCTGCAGAAGGAGGGAGACTTCAATCAACCTGCTCTGAACCCGACAGAGTCACCTGATTGGTCAGACACAACAAAACACACCTGGCCTTGGGCGAGGACGCTCTCGGATCGATGGGTCCGGTGGCGTTACTATTGGCCGGGGAGTCATCAGCCAACACACGCTGACCCACGCCGGGCAGTGCTCTCTGCTGGGGAGGTATCTATAGAGCTGTGACACACCCCTGGTTAGACAGGGACAGGTGTGTGTGTGTGTGTGGTTGCACAGGTGTGTGTCTTACAGGATCTTAGCGTGTGCTTTGCTGCTGGTGACGAGTGCGGGTACAGCTCGTTCTCGACAGCGGCACGTCGTCGCAGTAAACCCGCACTCGCCAGTCGCCTGCTCAGGAAGACAGGGGCATCATGGGACGGCCCACGTGGCATCCTGGCCCGCCCTTCCGGCACCGCCTGGAGGAAACATGTGACCTTAACACACCTGGGTATAGTTACCTGTGTTTTAACAGTTACCTGGGGTTTTCAGAGTTTAGTTTCACCTGGTAGAATCTGAACACTGGACGGAGTCCTCTGGAGTGGTAAATCTCTGGCAGCGCTCAGACAATCCGCCCCGACTGTTCCACGTGTCACGCCCTGACAAATAAAGTGAACTCAGGTCAACTCAGGTGAGCTTTGTTCAGAATGTGCGATCACATAAGGAAGGCAACCTGCTTTCCTTCGAGCTTCAGTAGCACCATCAGGTAGAACTTGTAGAAGAGGCTGAGGGTCAAAGTTCGCCGGGACGTCACCATGCCACCCGGCACGGAGGGGTCGAGGGTCAGTCAGATCCCCCAGCCAATGAGGAGCAAGCTCCTGAGAAGCTCCTCCCCCCAGCACCTGGATGCATCAGAGTTAATCCGTCTTTCTTTGGCGCTCACGTTCAGACATGCAGTGTTGTTACCTTCCCAGCAGTCTGCTCGCTGTCTTCTTCGCCAGCACCGTGGTGCCGCCATGCCGCCGTAGCTTAGCCTCAAGTCTTCGACGACTTGGTCCCAGGAGTGAAGGTGAACGCTCATCGCCGCGGTAACGGTGCTGATGTCATCCTCGACGAGGCGACTGTTTGAAGGCAGCAAGAACTGAGTCTGAAAGAAGAAGAACAGAAACATTAGTCTGTGACGGTTCTAACAGTGGTTTGCTAGGTGACTGACAGTGACAGTGGTTGCTGCCAGGGGGCTGACTGACATGTGTGTGCTAGGGTGACTGATAGTGGACACTGGTTGCTGACAGTGGACAGTGGTTGCAAGGGGACAGTGTGTAGCATGACAGTGGACGGTGGTTGCTCTATGGTGACACTGACCAGAGTTGGACAGTGGTGCCAGGGGGCTGACAGTGCAGTGGTTGGCTAGGTGCTACTGACAGTGGTGACAGGTGGTTGCTAGGTCACTGACAGTTGACAGGTGGTTGCTGAGGTACGACAGTGAAAGTGGTTGGGTGCGCAGTGGGGCCGAGACAGTGACCGAGTGGTTTGCTAGGTGGCTGACAGTGAACAGTGGTTTCCAGGGGGCTGACAGTTGACAGTGGTTTCTAGGTGGCTGACGGCGTTGCTGTATATACCTTCTTGCTGTATGGGCATCTCTATGGACAGCAGACTTCGGTGGTCGCAGAACATCTTTTCCTGTACCCCGTGAGAACTTTCGTCCATCTGAACCACGCGACTGCCGCCTGTCCGCAGAGCGGGGTCAAAGGTCAAAGTTAAGAGTTCATACTTAAATCTCGGATGGTTTAAAACCTTAACGACGTCAGAAAAAACATTTCTCTTGACTTTAAGTGACGCAGGATATATGAAAACCATGAACACAACACCGTGTACATGACGTGACCATGAACAACACACGTGTACACTGACTGACCCATGAAACACAACACACCGTGTACATACTGACCATGAACACAACACCGTGTACATGACTGACCATGAACACAAACACGTGTACACGAGTGACGAACACAACCCGTGTACACGAGTGACCATGAACACAACACCGTGTAACATGACTGACCATGAACACAACACGTGTACACGAGGTGCCATGAACACAACACCGTGTACACGAGTGATCTTGAACACAACACCGTGTACACGAGTGACTGAACACAAACCGTGTCACGAGTGACCTGAACACAACACCGCCGTGTACACACGAGGTGACCATGAACACAACACCGTGTACACGAGTGGACCATGAACACAAACACCGTGTACACGACGTGACCATGAACACAACACCGTGACACGATGACCATGAACACAAACACCGTGTACAGACGTGGACCATGAACACAACACCGTTACAACGAGTGATCGT
>NC_040029.1:13099433-13111933 GCF_000972845.2 Larimichthys crocea | reverse complement strand
TGGATGTATGATGGATGTATGATGTTGGATGGATGTATGTATGATGGATGTATGTTGGATGGATGTTGGATGTATGATGGATGGATGTATGATGGATGTATGATGGATGATGGATGGATGATGTATGATGGATGGATGGATGGATGGATGTTGGATGTATGATGGATGTATGATGTATGATGGATGGATGTATGATGGATGGATGGATGTTGTTGGATGTATGATAGATGCATGTTGGATGGATGATGGATGTATGATGGATGGATGGATGGATGATGGATGGATGGATGGATGATGGATGTATGATGGATGTATGATGGATGGATGGATGGATGGATGTTGGATGGATGGATGTATGATGGATGTATGATGTTGGATGGATGATGGATGGATGGATGTTGGATGGATGGATGTATAATGTATGATGGATGCATGATGGATGTATGTTGGATGTATGATGGATGTATGATGGATGTTGGATGTATGATGGATGTATGATGGATGTTGGATGTATGATGGATGTATGATGGATGTATGATGGATGGATGTATGATGATGTATGATGATGTATGATGGATGGATGATGTTGGATGTATGATAGATGCATGATGGATGTATGATGTTGGATGGATGTTGGATGTATGATGGATGTATGATGTTGGATGGATGTATGTATGATGGATGTATGTTGGATGGATGTTGGATGTATGATGGATGGATGTATGATGGATGTATGATGGATGATGGGTGGATGGATGATGGATGGATGGATGTATGATGTATGATGGATGGATGATGTTGGATGGATGTTTGATGTATGATGGATGTATGATGGATGTATGATGGATGCATGATGGATGTATGATGGATGTATGATGGATGGATGTATGATGTATGATGGATGTATGATGGATGGATGATGTTGGATGGATGTTTGATGTATGATGGATGGATGTATGATGGATGTATGATGGATGTATGATGTTGGATGGATGTTGGATGTATGATGGATGTATGATGGATGTATGTATGATGGATGGATGGATGATGTTGGATGGATGTTGGATGCATGATGGATGTATGATGGATGTATGATGGATGGATGATGTTGGATGGATGGATGATGTATGATGGATGGATGATGTTGGATGGATGTATGATGGATGTATGATGGATGTATGATGTATGATGGATGTATGATGGATGTATGATGTATGTATGATGGATGTATGATGGATGTATGATGGATGTATGATGTATGTATGATGTATGATGGATGTATGATGGATGTATGATGGATGGATGTATGATGGATGTATGATGTATGATGTATGATGGATGGATGATGTTGGATGGATGTTGGATGGATGTTGGATGTATGATGGATGTATGATGGATGTTGGATGTGTGATGGATGTATGATGGATGGATGTATGATGGATGTATGATGGATGGATGATGTTGGATGGATGTTGGATGGATGTTGGATGGATGTTGGATGTATGATGTATGATGTATGGGTGGAGGCAGACTGACCCACTTCCGTGTTTCCCACCACCACCCGTGCGTCTGGATTTTCCCATTTCAGTCTCAGAAACTCGTCCAGACTGTCAGGCTGCAGCCACGCCACCCTGTCGCCATGGAAACGCAGTGAGCCCGACCTTTGACCTTTGGTGAGCGACTAGATGGAGGAAGAACAACAAACCATCAGAGCAGGTGTAGCAGGTGTTCCTCTGAAGGTCTCAGGCATGACATCACTTCCTGTCTGTGTGTTCTTACCACGAGTTCAGGCGGGAAGATGAGTTCCTGTGTGGGGTCAAAGGGCGTGAAGTCTGCAGCGCTGAACAGAGGCGAGGCTTCCTGCACGAGAACAGCTGCACAGTCAGGAACGTTCAAACGCTGCTTCACAACATCTGACAAACCTTAGCCTGACTCACGCTGACGTCGTCCTCAGCTCCGCTCCCATTGGACATACAGCAGCCGCTGTCCCGCCCCCTGCCCCCGCAGCACCCACTCTCCTGTCAGAAGAAAGCTGATGGTCAGCTGTTTGATGCAACGTCATGAATCTTCATCATTCATGGTCATGTTCTTTGTCTCACCACAGTCAGAGTCTTGTATCCCTCCAGGATCGGCCTGTATCCGGTGCAGCGACACAGATTCCCTGAAAAGCATTTGTCACGTGTTCATCATGATAAACTACAAACAATGAACTACAAACACCATGAATCCAGGAAATGCTCATCGCGTACCGTGGAAGGCTTCCTCCACGTCGGACATTTTAGGCGTGGACTTGTTCCTCAGCAGAGCGTACATGGACATGACGATCCCCGGAGTGCAGAACCCGCACTGAGAGCCATGAGCCTTCGCTATGCGCTCCTGAGGAAAAGACATGGCAACACGGCAACAAGGCAACACGTCAACAAGGCAACAAGTTAACAAGGCAACACGGCAACATGTCAACAAGGCAACACGGCAACACGTCAACACGTCAACAAGGCAACAAGGCAACATGTCAACAAGGCAACAGGTCAACAAGGCAACAAGGCAACACATCAACATATCAACAAGTCAACATGTCAACACATCAACTAGGCAACATCTCAACACATTAACACGTCAACACATCAACAAGTCAACATGTCAACACATCAACAAGGCAACATGCCATCACATTAACAAGTCAACACATTAACACGTCAACACGTCAACACATTAACACGTCAACATGTCAACACGTCAACACGTCAACATGTCAACATGCCATCACATTAACAAGTCAACACATCAACACGTCAACATGTCAACATGTCAACACATTAACACGTCAACATGTCAACACATTAACACGTCAACATGTCAACACATCAACACGTCAACACATTAACACGTCAACATGTCAACATGTCAACACGTCAACACGTCAACAAGTCAACATGTCAACACATTAACACGTCAACAAGTCAACATGTCAACACATCAACATGTCAACATGTCAACACATCAACACGTCAATATGTCAACACGTCAACAAGTCAACATGTCAACACATTAACACGACAACCTTGAAAACATAGCAACATGCCAAGACAGCAACGATGAAAACAGGATAACGATGAGTCATGACTGTTCTCGGTAAACGGTGAGTCATGTGACTGCTCAGGTAATCATGTGACAGGTGTGTATTGTCTGATGTCGTGTTGCGTTCACGGAGAAATCAAAGAAATGGGCGTGAAGACGTGAACAGGCAGAGCGGAGGACAGAGAGGCAGCACGTGGCCCCGTCACGTGTCGGGTGGAGCAGCAGCTCTGACCTCCGTCATGATGGACTTCACTCGTGACACCCGTGACAAACGTTCACTTGTGAGGGGAAGATTCGCCTCGCGTTAGGCGGGAACCACGGCGAGTTCAGGCGGGTGTCAGTGTCTCCACCCTAACATCTGGCTAACGTCGGCTCTTTACCTGCACGGGGTGCAGCTTTCTCGCCACACTGCCGATTCCCTCCACGGTCGTCACGGCAACCAGGTGTAAGGAGCAGACAGGGGCGAGGCAGGCGTTGATGGCGTGGTGACTGGACCGGAGTTAAAGAGCTGGAACATCAGTTTGTTCCCATGAGGGGAATCACATGACTCACACACACACACACACACACACACACACACACAGTTTCAGGATACAGCAGCTGCTGAGTGTGTGTTTGGTATCTGGAGATCATCACGGTGCAGGCTCCACAGCCTCCCTCAGCACAGCCCAGCTTGGTTCCTGTTAAACCCACTACACACACACACACACACACACACACACACACACACACACACACACACACACGCGCACACACACGCGCACACACACACGCACGCGCACACACACACACACACACACACACACACACTGATCATTGATAGTGTGTCATCGCCTCGAGGCCTTCTCATTCTCAAAAACACAATAAGGCAATCAGAGTGTGTCGTCGTGCCAACAGAGGTGTGTGGTCATGTGATCATGTGATCGCCGCTCTTGAACACAAACTTTATTTTGACTTTGACCTGCTGATTGTGACAGACGGTCATCGACCTCACATCCTGTTTACACACACATCATTACACGTGTGTGTGTGTGTGTGAGTGTGTGTGAGTGTGTGTGAGTGTGTTTCTGTGTGTGTGTGTGTTAGCGTACACTTCCTCCTCAGATATGTCAGCAGGGTCATCTCAGGATCTGCGTCTGTCTCGATGATCTGCACAACAAAAGACAAAAACATCCACGATCATCACCGGACTGTACAGTCTTTACAGTCTTTACAGTCTTTACAGTGTTTAGTCTGTACAGTCTGTACAGACTAAAGACTGTAAAGACTGTACAGTCTGTACAGTCTTTACAGTCTGTACATACTAAAGACTGTCTGTGTGTGTGTGTGTGTGTGTTTTTGTGTGTGTGTGTGAGTGTGTGTGTGTGTGAGTGTGTTTCTGTGTGTGTGTGTTTCTGTGTGTGTGTGTTAATGAACAGTGTTGTGGGTAACTTCTAATTAGTTAACGTGTAACGTGAGGCGTTAGCTCCGTGCATGAAGTAATCAGTAATCAGTAATCAGTAATCAGTAATCAGTAACTTTGTTGTGCAGAGCAGCTGTGATGATCTTCTTCTTCTCTGTTGTCGTTACTCTGAAGAGAGTTCAACACCTGAACTCTGTTTCCATAGTTACGCAGTTACAGTTCAACACCTGAACTCTGTTTCCATAGTTACACAGTTACAGTTCAACACCTGAACTCTGTTTCCATAGTTACGCTGTTACAGTTTGTGTTATTCATAAAACAGGTATTAAACTGTCTGTCAGGTATGTTGTAACAGATTACTTTTATTCAGAGCTAACGTTGTAACAGATTACTTTTATTATGTAACGTTGTAACAGATTACTTTTATTCAGAGCTAACGCTGGAACAGATTACTTTTATTGATGTAACACTGTAACAGATTACTTTTATTCAGAGCTAACGTTGTAACAGATTACTTATTTCAGAGGTAACACTCTAACAGATTACTTATTTCAGAGGTAACGCTGTAACAGATTACTTTCATTCAGAGGTAACGCTCTAACAGATTACTTCATTCAGAGGTAACGCTCTAACAGATTACTTATTTCAGAGGTAACGCTCTAACAGATTACTTTCATTCAGAGGTAACGCTCTAACAGATTACTTTCATTCAGAGGTAACGCTGTAACAGATTACTTATTTCAGAGGTAACGCTCTAACAGATTACTTTCATTTAGAGGTAACGCTCTAACAGATTACTTCATTCAGAGGTAACGCTCTAACAGATTACTTATTTCAGAGGTAACGCTCTAACAGATTACTTTCATTTAGAGGTAACGCTCTAACAGATTGTTTTTACCTTCTTTCCGTTAACGAAGAAAATCAGTTCAGACCCGGACCCGGACCCGGACCGGGTCTCGGTGTCGGTGTCGGTCCCGTTCCTGTCCGTCATGTCCGCGCGGCGTCCTCTCCGTTAATGATCCGCTCTGCCGCAGCTCGCGGCCTCGACCCTCCGGTCAGAGGTGTGGCCTTCAGGGACCTCCTCCGGCACCTGACGGTCTGATGATGCCTTCAGGGACCTCCTCCGGCACCTGACGGTCTGATGATGCCTTCAGGGACCTCCTCCGGCACCTGACGGTCTGATGATGCCTTCAGGGACCTCCTCCGGCACCTGACGGTCTGATGATGCCTTCAGGGACCTCCTCCGGCACCTGACGGTCTGATGATGCCTTCAGGGACCTCCTCCGGCACCTGACGGTCTGATGATGCCTTCAGGGACCTCCTCCGGCACCTGACGGTCTGATGATGCCTTCAGGGACCTCCTCCGGCACCTGACGGTCTGATGATGCCTTCAGGGACCTCCTCCGGCACCTGACGGTCTGATGATGCCTTCAGGGACCTCCTCCGGCACCTGACGGTCTGATGATGCCTTCAGGGACCTCCTCCGGCACCTGACGGTCTGATGATGCCTTCAGGGACCTCCTCCGGCACCTGACGGTCTGATGATGCCTTCAGGGACCTCCTCCGGCACCTGACGGTCTGATGATGCCTTCAGGGACCTCCTCCGGCACCTGACGGTCTGATGATGCCTTCAGGGACCTCCTCCGGCACCTGACGGTCTGATGATGCCTTCAGGGACCTCCTCCGGCACCTGACGGTCTGATGATGCCTTCAGGGACCTCCTCCGGCACCTGACGGTCTGATGATGCCTTCAGGGACCTCCTCCGGCACCTGACGGTCTGATGATGCCTTCAGGGACCTGACGGTCTGATGATGCCTTCAGGGACCTGACGGTCTGATGATGCCTTCAGGGACCTGACGGTCTGATGATGCCTTCAGGTGCTGCATCTCTCACAACGAATGCTCGAGTTGATGTGATGATGATCACGTGTTCCAGGAACAGGCGTGACCTTTGACCCCGCATAAACCCTGAATCATTCACCGTGTCTGTGACACGTTCACTGCTGCGAGGAAGAGCAGGAAACCACAGCTGTGATGACGTCATCAGACACACGACTGATCATCAACTATGTGAAGACATGAACGTATTTATTATTATTATTATTATTATTATTATTATTATTATTTATTAACTAATAAACTCAGCAGGAGCTCAAAGAACCTGTCTGTCTGTCTGTCTGTCTGTCTGTCTGTCTGTCTGTCTGTCTGTCGTAGTCTCTGAGACGTCCTCGCAGACTGTCTAAAACCTGGACGTAGTCTCCGTGACGTCCCCGCAGACTGTCTAAAACCTGGACGTAGTCTCTGTGACGTCCCCGCAGACTGTCTAAAACCTGGATGCGGTCTCTGTGACGGCTGGTGAAGGTGGCGAGGATCTACGGAGCACCACAAGGGACAACACAGGGTTAAAATGTCCAACTGTCCTGAAACCCTTCCGTTGTCCTCACAAAGTTCATCCCCAGGATGCTTGAACGGCAGCTCGGCGCTCCAGCTCTACATCTCGTCGTGACTCGGACGTCTCACTGTCGGCCGCTCCGTGTCGTCTCACGGCGTCAGACATGTGTTGTGGCCACGTTAGAGATGTTGACTCAGTGTTGGAAGAACGTTGAAGAAACGCGGCCTCCAGGCTGTTGGTGACGTCCACGTCCCAGCTCCAGATGTCAAACTGCCACTTCTGAAGACCCAACATGCCGATCCTCATGTCCACGTCCTGCTGCAGACCCCGAAACACGAACCTGCAACCGGCAACGCCTGACGTTGCCATCAAGGCGTGTGTGTGTGTGTTTACCGTATGGTGCTGATCATACTGAGGCCCGTCTCCACACAGCAGCGAGTGTGTCCTCTGAGGTTCTGGTACTCTGGACACGCAAAAGTAACAGTCACCCAGGATCCTAATCCGCAAACACTGATGCTCCAAACACACGCAACACTGTCAAAAGAAAACGACAAACTGGAACGAGAACATAAAACCGATGCTCAAAAGTTGACCTGGTTGCCACGGTGACATGACCTCAGCCAATCGAAGCGCCGAAGAGCTCGTTGAGAGTTTTGACGAGTTCTTGAGACGTGAAGCCGATGATGTCAGCAAGACACAGGACCGACAGGACTGTGACTGGCCGGAGACAGTACACGTCCAGCAGCAGGTGCAGGGGGGAGGTGGTTGCCCCGGCGACGCTGGACCAGAGGAGGGGGAGGGGCAGCAGGGTGGAGGTGGAGAAGAGAGAAGAAGATGTACCAGGAGTGATCGCCCAGGTGACATCACAGCTGATGACATCACTGCTTCTACCTGTTCATGACATCACTGCTTCTACCTGCTGATGACATCACTGCTTCTACCTGTTCATGACATCACTGCTTCTACCTGCTGATGACATCACTGCTTCTACCTGTTCATGACATCACTGCTTCTACCTGCTGATGACATCACTGCTTCTACCTGTTCATGACATCACTGCTTCTACCTGCTGATGACATCACTGCTTCTACCTGTTCATGACATCACTGCTTCTACCTGCTGATGACATCACTGCTTCTACCTGTTCATGACATCACTGCTTCTACCTGCTCATGACATCACTGCTTCTACCTGCTCATGACATCACTGCTTCTACCTGCTCATGACATCACTGCTTCTACCTGCTCATGACATCACTGCTTCTACCTGCTCATGACATCACTGCTTCTACCTGTTCATGACATCACTGCTTCTACCTGCTGATGACATCACTGCTTCTACCTGTTCATGACATCACTGCTTCTACCTGCTCATGACATCACTGCTTCTACCTGTTCATGACATCACTGCTTCTACCTGCTCATGACATCACTGCTTCTACCTGTTCATGACATCACTGCTTCTACCTGCTCATGACATCACTGCTTCTACCTGTTCATGACATCACTGCTTCTACCTGTTCATGACATCACTGCTTCTACCTGCTGATGACATCACTGCTTCTACCTGTTCATGACATCACTGCTTCTACCTGCTCATGACATCACTGCTTCTACCTGCTCATGACATCACTGCTTCTACCTGTTCATGACATCACTGCTTCTACCTGCTGATGACATCACTGCTTCTACCTGTTCATGACATCACTGCTTCTACCTGCTCATGACATCACTGCTTCTACCTGTCCATGACATCACTGCTTCTACCTGTCCATGACATCACTGCTTCTACCTGCTCATGACATCACTGCTTCTACCTGTTCATGACATCACTGCTTCTACCTGTTCATGACAGCATGCCACAGTGATCATCCATGGTTACAGCAGTGAAGACCAGCTCTGTGACCTGATTGGTGGAGGACAACGTCTGGTAACTCATGTTGATGAGACGTCTGTCCTCACACTGTGTAACTGGACTGCTGCCAACTGTAGCTGCTGTTAGCTCAGGCTGTTAGCCGGGCACGTGGGGAGTGTTAGCGTTTGTACCAGAGAAGAAGAAGAGGAGGAAGAAGAAGAAGAAGAAGAAGAAGAAGAAGAAGAAGAAGAAGAACAGAGGACGACTGAAAGGAAACTGGGTCATCTTCATCATCATCATCCCACATGATGTCTGTCTGCTCATCATGTGACAGCTCGTCACTTTGTTCTGAACATATGTGCAGAGGTCATGATGAAGCGTGTGATGTCATGTCACGCCTCAGTCACGTCTCGCCTTCCTCTGTCTGCCTGTCTGTGTGTCTGTCTCTCTGTCTGCCTGTCTGTCTGCTCTTCTTATTTTTCGTTTAGAAGTCTGTGTTGAGTCCTCGTCCATGTCTCACTCAGGTTTGTCTACAGGTGTTTGATTTACCTGCAGAGGTCCGTCCACGAGGAGACGGAGTGTGTTAATCCTGAAACACACACACTGTTCACCAACAGGACAGATGAACTGTGAGTGTGTGTGTGTGTGTGTGTGTGTTCAGGGAGCCAGCAGGTCACATGGTTTGTCTGTGACGTCAGAAGAAGAAAAGGTCAAACATGACGTGATATATCAAAAATGATTTATTAACTGATGTCATCAAAGAGGATTCACACAGGTAACAACAACAAACAGGTGATCAGCAACAACAGGTCATCAGCAACAACAGGTGATCAGCAACAGCAGGTGATCAGCAACAACAGGTCATCAGCAACAACAGGTGATCAGCAACAACAGGTGATCAGCAACAACAGGTGATCAGCAACAAACAGGTGATCAGCAACAACAGGAGGTCATCAGCAACAACAGGTGATCAGCAACAACAGGTGATCAGCAACAAACAGGTGATCAGCAACAAACAGGTGATCAGCAACAAACAGGTGAAAGGTTCCAGGAAGTCACAGGTCATTCCAAAATATTCAGGATAATGTAACGTAACAGAAACGTTTGAGAAACTTTAAACCAACGCTTAATTTGTACAGACTATCATCACACACACACACACACACAGACACACACACACACACACACACACACACACACGTCATTTAAACACTCGTGTCCTCACTAATGTAGATAAAATGAAACATTACTGTGACCTCACAGGAAACGCATCATCCACACGTCACATGACTGAAGTGTTGATGACATCACGACTGATCATTAATGTTCTGAGAACGTTTGGACAGAAACGCTGAAACAACGTACTAGTGCTAACGAACACGTGCCAGGTGGAAGCTCCGCCTCCGCTTCACACCTGTTGACGACACGTGACTCGTTAATTTGACTGATTTCATCATGACCTGGATCATCAGAGACGCTCAGTGTTAATGAGGAGATGGCTCGTTACGTAACGTGTCATTAAAGAGCATTGGTGAGGTCACTGTCATCCTGTAAACAGCAGCTGAGTCTGACCAATCATCACGCAGACATGCTGTGATGTCATCAGACGGCTTTCACATCGTTAACATTAAACATGCATATTAATTATGATGTCACACCTGCAAACTTTGGCACACAGGACGACACACACCTGATTAATACTTCATTAACGAGAACCAAACTTTATTAACGAGTTTGTGACGTCACTGATGACATCTCACACACACACACACACACACACACACACACACACACTATGTTGGCACATCAGACCTTTATGTTAAATATAGAATAAATAAACTGTGTGTGTGTGCGTGCGTGTTCTTCAGTCCATGTCTGAGTGACCAGAGGTCCAGTGTCTGTCAGAGGGTTCAGGTGTGTGTGTTCAGGTGTATGTGTTCAGGTGTATGTGTTCAGATGTGTTCAGGTGTATGTGTTCAGGTGAATGTTCAGGTGAATGTTCAGGTGTGTGTGTTCAGGTGTGTGTGTTCAGGTGTGTGTGTTCAGGTGTATGTTCAGGTGTGTGTGTTCAGGTGTGTGTGTTCAGGTGTGTTATTTGATGTTCTTCAGTAGTGACGTGCGAGCGTTCACCACGGCCTTGAAGGCGTCCTCGCTGCCGGGGGCAACACATTTGTCCGGGTGCAGCAGGACCGCCAACTTCCTGTACGCCTTGTTCACTTCCTCCCTGAAACAAACAGGAAACAAACAGCGTGAAGGGCACACACACACACACACACACACACACACACACACACCCAGCTCGACCTTTGACCCCACTCACCGCGTGGCTCCAGGTTTGACGCCCAGCATATCCCATGAGTCTTTGCTGTTGCGGATGCGTCGGATGGTGTCGGCCTGCTCTTTGGTGAAGCCCACGCTGACCTCGGACACCGGACGCTTCCCGCCGTTCTCACACATGTCGGTGATGGACGAGAAGAACGCCTGAGTCCACACACACACACACACACACACACACACACACGCTCAGAGAACAAACACACTAACTGTCTGTGTGTGTGTGTGTGTGTGTGTGTGTGTGTCTGTGTGAGTGTGTGTGTGAGAGAGAGTGTGTGTGTGTGTGTGTGTGTGTGTGTGTGTGTGAGAGAGTGTGTGTGTGAGTGTGAGTGTGAGTGTGTGTGTGTGTGTGTGTGTGTGTGTACCTGGAACATCTCGTTGATGCCCTCTCCGCTCTGCGCCGACGTTTCAAAGTAATGAAAGCCTCTAGACTCCGCCCACAGACGCCCCTCCCCCTCATCCACGACCCGTCTCTTCGTCAGGTCCACCTGTTCACATGGACACAGGACAGACACAAGACGGACACAGGACGGACACAGGACGGACATGGACATGTGAAGGACACAGGACAGACACGTGACGGACACAGGACAGACACGTGACGGACACAGGACAGACACGTGACGGACATGGACACGTGACGGACACAGGACAGACATGTGACGGACACAGGGCAGACACAGGACTAAGTTAGCATGAGGCTACATTAGCGTGTGGCTACGTTAGCGTGTGGCTACATTAACATGAGGCTACATTAGCATGAGGCTACATTAGCGTGTGGCTACGTTAGCGTGAGGCTACATTAGCGTGAGGCTACGTTAGCGTGAGGCTACGTTAGCGTGAGGCTACATTAGCGTGTGGCTATGTTAGCGTGAGGCTACGTTAGCGTGAGGCTACGTTAGCGTGTGGCTACGTTAACGTGTGGCTACGTTAGCGTGAGGCTACATTAGCGTGAGGCTACGTTAACGTGAGGCTACATTAGCGTGTGGCTACATTAGCGTGAGGCTACGTTAGCGTGTGGCTACGTTAGCGTGAGGCTACATTAGCGTGTGGCTACGTTAACGTGTGGCTACGTTAGCGTGAGGCTACATTAGCGTGAGGCTACGTTAGCGTGTGGCTCTGTTAGCATGAGGCTACATTAACGTGTGGCTACATTAGCGTTAGCAGCCTGACCTTGTTGGCGCAGACCACGAACACGATGCTGTCCATGTTGGCCTGAGAGCCCATTTCCTGTTTCATCTCCCCCAGCCAGCTGTCGAGAGCGTCGAAGCTCTCCCTGAGGCCGACATCATACACCAGCAGCACGCCCTGACTGTCCTTATAGAACTCATTACGCACCTGAGAAGGAGGAGGAGGAGGAGAAGGAGGAGGAGGAGATGGTAGGAGGGAGGAGGAGGAGGAGGAGGAGATGGTAGGAGGGAGGAGGAGGAGGAGATGGTA